>NC_134353.1:35842858-35942858 GCF_048569485.1 Anomaloglossus baeobatrachus
CTGGCCTTCATGTCCTCGGTGGATACCCGCCTGCACACGCTGCAAGCATCTGCCACGTCCATGGCATCTCAGGTTACTACTGCACAGTCCACGGCCACGGTTCCCGTGGCGGCTACCTCGGAAGCTTCTAAACTCCGCTTGGCCTCTCCACCCCGATATGCTGGAGATCCCAAGACCTGCAGAGGATTCTTAAACCAGTGCTCCCTCCATTTCAAGCTGCTTCCGCACCTGTTTGCCTCCGACCAAGCCAAGGTGGCGTTTGTGATGTCCCATCTAAAGGGTGAGGCACTGGCCTGGATGAACCCCTTGTGGGAGAAGGAGGACCCTGTGACCACTAACATCCACCAGGACTTCCTGCAGGCGTTTAGAACCACCTTTGACGAACCCGGACGTGCCGCCTCATCACTCCTCAGGCTACGTCAGGGGACCATGACGGTGGGGCAGTATGCCATCCGCTTCCGCACTGTGGCCTCAGAATTGGGGTGGAACAATGAAGCCCTCACCGCCGCCTTCTGGGAAGGACTCTCCAGCCGTATTAAGGACGAGCTGGCAGGCCGCGATGTTCCTTCCACCCTGGATGCCCTGATCGCACTAGCCACCCGCGTGGACCTCAGATTCCAGGAACGATCCAAAGAGGAGTCCCGTGAGAGACGTCCAATACGGCATTCCTCTCCTCCGCAGAAGCCCGCCGTCCTTCAGTCAGCAACGTCTGGTGTCTCTGTCCACGAGCCCATGCAGATCGACCGTTTGTGGCAGTCCGAACAACGCCGAGCAGAACGGCTCGCCTAGGGCCTCTGCTTCTACTGCGGAGCGGGCACACACCTGCTACGTTCCTGTCCAGAGAGGCCGGGAAACTCCAAAGCCTAGGGTTGGTAGGAGAGGCCACCCTAGGTGCTGGGACTCTCTCAGACCCGGTTACGTGGACTGTTCAAGTAACAACGGGAGAGACGCCGTTCACGGCCGAGGCGTACCTCGATTCCGGGGCAGCAGGCAATTTCATCCAGCAGGCCACGGTGGACAAGTACCAGGTGCCTGTTACTCCACTCGACAAACCCCTCGTGATTGCCTCTGTGGATGGGAGACCCCTCTCTGACACCGTCTCGTGGATCACCAAGCCGGTGGAACTACGTATCGGTGCCCTGCACACCGAGAACATCGCTCTCTACGTCCTCCCACACATGTCTCATCAAATCCTTCTGGGACTCCCCTGGTTACGGACACACGAACCGTCGGTCAGCTGGCGTACTGGTGAAATCACCCGATGGGGCTCCTCTTGCCACGAGAACTGTCTGAAGACTATACAGCCCATCCGACGACCTCCGGTTCCGGAGTCCCTACCGGGACTGCCCTCGGCCTATTGGTCCTTCGCGGACGTCTTTGATAAAAAGGAGTCAGAGGTACTGCCGCCACATCGTCCTTATGACTGTGCCATCGACCTACTCCCGGGAACTACACCACCTCGAGGACGGATATATCCTCTGTCTCCTGCTGAAACAAGGGCCATGTCTGCCTACATCACGGAGAACCTGGCAAGGGGATTCATTCGGAGATCCTCCTCTGCTGCTGGAGCAGGCTTCTTCTTCGTTAAGAAGAAAGAGGGCGACCTACGCCCATGCATTGACTACCGGGGATTGAACCAAATCACCGTGAAAAATAAATACCCCCTGCCGCTCATCCCCGAATTGTTTGATCGGTTTAGAGGAGCTCGTGTGTTTACCAAGTTGGATCTTCGGGGTGCCTACAACCTGGTCCGCATCCGCTCTGGGGACGAATGGAAGACCGCCTTCAATACTCGCGATGGGCACTATGAATACTGTGTGATGCCCTTCGGCCTGTGTAACGCACCAGCAGTCTTTCAGGAATTGGTGAACGACGTGTTCCGGGACCTTCTCTACGTCTGTGTGGTGGTGTATCTTGATGACATCCTTGTCTTCTCTCCGGACCTCCAGACCCACAGAGAGAACGTGCAGCTGGTACTAAAAAGACTGAGGGAGAATCGGCTGTACGCCAAGTACGAGAAGTGTGTCTTCAAGCAGTCTTCTCTTCCCTTCCTGGGTTACGTAATCTCCGATACCGGTCTGCAGATGGACCCGGAGAAGGTCTCTTTCATTCTCAACTGGCCCCCTCCTTCCGGACTGAAGGCAATCCAACGCTTTCTTGGATTCGCAAACTATTACCGTCAGTTCATCCCTCAATTCTCTGCCCTGACTGCACCTCTCTCCGCCTTGACCAAGAAGGGGGCTAATCCAAAGGACTGATCACCTGCGGCCGACGCCGCGTTTGGCTCCCTGAAACAGGCATTTGCTTCTTCCCCTGTGCTCCACCGGCCTGAGTTAAACCGACAGTTCACCTTGGAGGTGGATGCCTCCTCCTCGGGAGCCGGAGCAATGCTCATGCAGAAGTCCTCCTCCGGGAAGATGGTTACTTGCGGTTTCTACTCCAAGGGCTTCTCAGCGCCTAAACGCAACTACACCATCGGTGACCGAGAGCTATTAGCAGTCAAACTGGCTCTGGAGGAATGGTGCTACCTTCTGGAGGGAGCAGTGTACCCCGTGATCATTTACACGGACCACAAGAACCTGGAATACCTGCGGTCTGCTCAGCGACTGAACCCACGGCAAGCCAGGTGGTCCTTGTTCTTTGCCAGGTTCGATTTTCAGCTCCATTTTCGACCCGCGGACAAGAATGTGCGAGCAGATGCCTTGTCCAGGTCATTCATGCCCATGGAACAGGAGGAGGAGACATCCCAGCCCATCATCTGCCCAAGTAAAATCATTCCGGTGGCCCCTGTCACCCTGGCCCAGATACCGCCCGGGAAGACCTATGTCTCTGAGACTGACAGGCAAAAAGTGTTGCACTGGGGCCATGCCTCGAAAATAGCCGGCCATGCTGGTCAGAAGAAAACATGGAGTACAATTGTACGTCACTACTGGTGGCCATCCCTTCGCACGGACGTCGCTTCTTTTGTCTCAGCCTGCTCCTCTTGTGCCAGGAACAAGACGCCCAAACACCTGCCATATGGTCGTCTTCTGCCTCTGCCTATACCCTCCGTTCCGTGGCAACACATTGCAATGGACTTTATTACAGACTTGCCCTTGTCCTCCGGACACACAGTCATATGGATCGTGGTAGATCGGTTCTCCAAAATGGCCCATTTCGTCCCTATGGCTGGACTGCCCTCTGCCCAGGAACTCGCTGATGCCTACATACAGCACATCTTCCGGTTGCATGGCTTTCCATCACACATTGTGTCCGACAGAGGAACTCAGTTTACCTCCCGCTTCTGGAGGGCCCTCTGCAAACATCTGGGAGTGACTCTGGACTTTTCTTCAGCCTACCATCCTCAGTCGAATGGCCAAGTGGAACGAGTCAATCAGATCTTGACCTCCTTCTTACGTCACTACGTTAACGCCCATCACGACGACTGGTCCACGCTTCTTCCTTGGGCAGAATTCTCCCATAACCACCACGTCAGTGAGTCCTCCTCCAGCTCTCCCTTCCATGTCGTTTACGGACTTCAGCCTTCCGTCCCATTGCCTGTATCCTCTTCCTCGGATGTCCCTGCTGCTGATGCTGTAGTCCGTGACTTTACAACAATATGGGACTCTGTCAAGACGTCCCTTGGACGTGCTTCCCTGCGGATGAAGAGACACGCAGACAAGAGGCGTCTGGATCCTCCGTGTTTCTCTCCAGGAGATCTGGTCTGGCTTGCTTCCAAGTACGTCCGATTGAAGCTACCATCATACAAGCTGGGTCCTCGCTACATCGGGCCGTTTAAAGTCCTCAGCAAAATAAATGAGGTCTCCTACAAGCTGTAGCTCCCGGCCACGATGAGAATACCCAACTCCTTCCACGTCTCCCTGCTCAAGCCGGTTGTCCTTGGTCCCTTCTCCGCTGCTGCCAGTTCTGCTCCTCCTCCTATTGCTGATGATGACGTCTATGCGGTAAGGGATATCGTGGCCATGAAAACGGTACGGGGCCGACAGTTCTTCCTGGTGGACTGGGCAGGGTATGGTCCTGAGGATAGGTCCTCGGAACCCCGAGAGAATGTGGGTACTCCCCTGATACATGCCTTCCTGTCCCGGTTGCGGGGAGGTGGGCGTGGGGGAGGGGGTACTGTCACGCTCCCCGGCTCCCCTGTCACGCTCTCCGGCTCCCCTGCTACGCTCCCCGGCTTCCCTGCCTCGCTCCCCGGCTCCTCTGCCAGGCGTCCCCCGCTCCACAGCCTCCATGCCCCATCACCTGCGGTCCCCAGGCAGCCCAGTCCCCGCTCCCGGCGCCCGTCGGCAACTCTGCTCCAGCCCGGCTCTCCTGCCTCCTGTTCACTGCTCCCTGCTCTGGCTTCTGGCACCCGGGCCTCGCGCATGCGCATTAGGGCGCGCGCGCGGTCATTGACCCTCTCTTAAAGGGCCAGTGTCCTCAAACAGGATATTGAAGAATCAGGTACAGGGTATATAGGGAGATCCTTTCCAAGTGGGCGGGGCCTGTTCTTCGTGTTTTGCTAAGCTAGGAGTCAGGTCTCCTTGTGACTTGTGGTATACTTACCTATCTCTCTCCTAGAGCCGCTCCTGCCTCGCCAACCGGTCCTGACGATACCCGAACCCAGAACGGTGACGGTCTGCCATCCCGTCAGTTCATACCATCTCCGATCCCTGTGGTGACCCGTCTTCTCGCTCCGTCGGTTCCGGACTCTGCCTGACGTCATCTCGGCCTCCGAACCTGAGTTCCGTCACCCGGACTACCTTCAGTGACTCCGTGGTCCCAGGGACTTCTACTCTCCACACCTCTGAATGGACTGTCCTGCTACCCGTAGTGCTCCGGCTACCGGGCACCTTGCCGTCGGTGAGGTGTTCAGCCCAGTGGATCCACCTCCTGGGTCTGCCCGTCCACCTGGCCCTAACAGAATATAACTACTATAAAACTGCTGCTATGTACAAGAATATAACTACTATAATACTGCTCCTATGTACAAGAATATAACTACTATAATACTGTCCCTATGTAAAAGAATATAATTACTATAATACTGCCCCCTATGTACAAGAATATAACTACTATAATACTGCTCCTATGTACAAGAATATAACTACTATAATACTGCCCCTATGTACAAGAATATAACTGCTATAATACTGCTCCTATGTACAAGAATATAACTACTATAATACTGCCCCTATATACAAGAATATAACTACTATAATACTGCCCCTATGTACAAGAATATAACTACTATAATACTGCCCCTATATACAAGAATATAACTACTATAATACTGCTCCTATGTACAAGAATATAACTACTATAATACTGCCCCTATGTACAAGAATATAACTACTATAATACTGCCCCTATGTACAAGAATATAACTACTATAATACTGCCCCCTATGTACAAGAATATAACTACTATAAAACTGCTCCTATGTACAAGAATATAACTACTATAATACTGCCCCTATGTACAAGAATATAACTACTATAATACTGCCCCCTATGTACAAGAATATAACTACTATAAAACTGCTCCTATATACAAGAATATAACTACTATAATACTGCTCCTATGTACAAGAATATAACTACTATAATACTGCCCCTATGTACAAGAATATAACTACTATAATACTGCTCCCTATGTACAAGAATATAACTACTATAATACTGCCCCTATGTACAAGAATATAACTACTATAATACTGCCCCCTATGTACAAGAATATAACTACTATAAAACTGCTCCTATATACAAGAATATAACTACTATAATACTGCTCCTATGTACAAGAATATAACTACTATAATACTGCCCCTATGTACAAGAATATAACTACTATAATACTGCTCCCTATGTACAAGAATATAACTACTATAATACTGCCCCTATGTACAAGAATATAACTACTATAAAACTGCTCCTATGTTCAAGAATATAACTACTATAATACTGCTCCCTATATACAAGAATATAACTACTATAATACTGCCCCCTATGTACAAGAATATAACTACTATAAAACTGCTCCTATATACAAGAATATAACTACTATAATACTGCTCCTATGTACAAGAATATAACTACTATAATACTGCCCCTATGTACAAGAATATAACTACTATAATACTGCTCCCTATGTACAAGAATATAACTACTATAATACTGCCCCTATGTACAAGAATATAACTACTATAAAACTGCTCCTATGTACAAGAATATAACTACTATAATACTGCTCCCTATGTACAAGAATATAACTGCTATAATACTGCTCCTATGTACAAGAATATAACTACTATAATACTGCTATGTACAAGAATATAACTACTATAATACTGCTCCTATGTACAAGAATATAACTACTATAATACTGCCCCTATATACAAGAATATAACTACTATAATACTGCCCCTATGTACAAGAATATAACTACTATAATACTGCCCCTATGTACAAGAATATAACTACTATAATACTGCCCCTATGTACAAGAATATAACTACTATAATACTGTTCACTATATACAGGAATATAACTACTATATCCTGTATATGCCTCTTGTATTTGCCTCCTGTATATGTCTCCTGTATATATCTTGTGTATATGCCTCCTACAGTGCTGGCCAAAAGTATTGGCACCCCTGCAATTCTGTCAGATAATACTCAGTTTCTTCCTGAAAATGATTGCAATCACAAATTCATTGGTATTATTATCTTCATTTATTTTAATTGCAATGAAAAAACAAAAAAGAGAATGAAACAAAAATCAAATCATTGATCATTTCACACAAAAGTCCAAAAATGGGCCAGACAAAAGTATTGGCACCCTTAGCCTAATACTTGGTTGAACAGCCGCTTCCGGTAACCATCAATGAGTTTCTTACAATGCTCTCCTGGAATTTTAGACCATTCTTCTTTGGCAAACTGCGCTAGGTCCCTGAGATTTGAAGGGGGCCTTCTCCAAACTGCCATATTGAGATCTCTCCACAGGTGCTCTATGGGGTTCAGGTCTGGACTCATTGCTGGCCACTTTAGTAGTTTCCAGTGCTTCTCTCAAACCATTTTCTAGTGCTTTTTGACGTGTGTTTAGGTCTTGTCCTGCTGGAAGAGCCATGACCTCTGAGGGAGATCCAGCTTTCTCACACTGGGCCCTACATTATGCTGCAAAATTTGTTGGTAGTCTTCAGACTTCATAATGCCATGCACACGGTCAAGCAGTCCAGTGCCAGAGGCAGCAAAGCAACCCCAAAACATCAGGGAACCTCCGCCATGTTTGACTGTAGGGACCGTGTTCTTTTCTTTGAATGCTTCTTTTTTTTCCTGTAAACTCTATGTTGATGGCTTTTCCCAAAAAGCTCTACTTTTGTCTCATCTGACCAGAGAACATTCTTCCAAAACGTTTTGGGCTTTCTCAGGTAAGTTTTGGCAAACTCCAGCCTGGCTTTTTTATGTCTCGGGGTAAGAAGTGGGGTCTTCCTGGGTATCCTACCATACAGTCCCTTTTCATTCAGACGCCGCCGGATAGTACGGGGTGACACTGTTGTACCCTCGGACTGCAGGGCAGCTTGGACTTGTTTGGATGTTAGTCGAGGTTCTTTATCCACCATCCGCACAATCTTGCTTTGAAATCTCTCGTCAATTTTTCTTTTCCTTCCACATCTAGGGAGGTTAGCCACAGTGCCATGGGCTTTACACTTCTTGATGACACTGCGCACCGTAGACACAGGAACTTTCAGGTCTTTGGAGATGGACTTGTAGCCTTGAGATTGCTCATGCTTCCTCACAATTTGGATTCTCAAGTCCTCAGACAGTTCTTTGGTCTTCTTTCTTTTCTCCATGCTCAATGTGGTGCACACAAGGACACAGGACAGAGGCTGAGGCAACTTTAATCCATGTCACCTGCTGCAAGTGTGATTTAGTTATTGCCAGCACCTGTTAGGTGCCACAGGTAAGTTACAGGCGCTGTTATTACACAAATTACAGAAGCATCACAGGATTTTTCACACAGTGCCAATACTTTTGTCCACCCCCTTTTTATGTTTGGTGTGCAATTATATCCAATTTGGCTTTATGACAATTTTTTTTTTATGTTTTTTCATTGAAGAAAAATTAAATGAAGATAATACCAAAGAATTTGTGATTGCAATCATTTTCAGGAAGAAACTGAGTATTATCTGATAGAATTGCAGGGGTGCCAATACTTTTAACCAGCACTGTATATATGCCTCCTGTATATGCCTCCTGTATATGTCTCCTTTATATGCCTCCTGTATATGTCTCCTGTATTTGTCTCCTGTATGCCTCCTGTATATGCCTCCTCAATATGCCGCTATATACCTTCACCTATGGAGACGTCCAGACAAGATATATTCTCTGATGACTCAAGTTATGAAATTCTTTAAAGAGGGGAAAGTACAGAGGGAGAGGTTCCGAGCGATGAGGGGAGGCATGTGCTAACCAGACCGATGACATTCCTTATAAGAATATACGGTATCAGGACAACATGGCGGTATGCCTTTCCTGTAATATACAGCAGTACAATATGGCGGTATGTCTGTCCTATAATACACAGCAGTACAGCATGGCAGTTTGTCTGTCCTTTATTATACAGCAGTACAGTATGGCGGTATGTCTGTACTGTACTATTCTACAGTTCCGTATAGCGGTATGTCTGTCCTGTATTATTCTGCAGTACAGTATGGCGGTATGTCTATCCTGTATTATTCTGCAGTACAGTATGGCGGTATGTCTGTCCTGTTTTATTCTGCAGTACAGTATGGCGGTATGTCTGTTCTGCATTATTCTGCAGTACAGTATGGCGGTATGTCTGTCCTGTAATACACAGCGGTACAGTATGGCAGTATGTCTGTCCTGTATTATTCTGCAGTACAGTATGGCGGTATGTCTGTCCTGTAATACACAGCAGTACAGTATGGCGGTATGTCTGTCCTGTAATACACAGCAGTACAGTATGGCGGTATGTCTGTCCTGTATTATTCTGCAGTACAGTATGGCGATATGTATGTTTTGTATTAGTCTGCAGTACAGTATGGCGGTATGTATGTTCTGTATTATTCTGCAGTACAGTATGGCGGTATGTCTGTCCTGTAATACTCAGCAGTACAGTATGGCGGTATGTCTGTCCTGTATTATTCTGCAGTACAGTATGGCGATATGTATGTTTTGTATTAGTCTGCAGTACAGTATGGCGGTATGTATGTTCTGTATTATTCTGCAGTACAGTATGGCGGTATGTCTGTCCTGTAATACACAGCAGTACAGTATGGCGGTATGTCTGTCCTGTATTATTCTGCAGTACAGTATGGCGGTATGTATGTTTTGTATTAGTCTGCAGTACAGTATGGCGGTATGTATGTTCTGTATTATTCTGCAGTACAGTATGGCGGTATGTATGTTCTGTATTATTCTGCAGTACAGTATGGCGGTATGTCTGTCCTGTAATACACAGCAGTACAGTATGGCGGTATGTCTGTCCTGCATTATAGAGCAGTACAATAACATTTTTTGAAAGAAGTGGTACTCCTAAACTGACCCTCTAAAATTAGTAGCGAGGACCACATGAAGACCCTCCAAAAATTCGGATTGAGGACCTCATGGTGACCCTTGTAAGATGGGCCATGGTAAAATCATGAAGGGGAAAATATTTTTCACTGAGGTTATTAGCTACAGTGATGTGAATCCCAGAATACAGGCTTCCACATGCTATGTGCTGAGAGGGTTAATGAGCTGAGACATGGGGACGTTTTTTTTGTGAACAGTCAAAGAAATGAGTGGGACGGCTGCTCATATATCTCCACCCTAGGGTGTGAGCCGGGAGGTGAAATGAAGGCCTCTGGATTCACTGTGTTCTGTGTATGGAGGTAGCAGACCTCCAGAGTGGGACTCGTACTGAAAATAACTGGACTCTAATCCTGAGTGTGCGGATCCCTGTTCTTCTGTTTTCGGACTAATGCAGGGATGCAGGGAAAGCACAAGCTACAGTGAAGATGACGATGTAGCGCCCCTGAGACTGGTTGCTACAGGGTATTGTATTTTATGTATTTTTATGTATTTTATAATGTCCGTCCATCCTGGGCAGAAGGAGGTTAACGTCTGTTAAGTTTTGTTTTCTGCATCACACAGCCTTGCAAACACAGACAGCAGGTGCCTCACAGAGAAACAGAGGGAATTGCTCAGGTGGGAGCACGAGTAGGAGGGAGTTACAAAAGAGACAGTTTAGTTTCATTTTACCTCAGAACGCCTTGGGAGAGCAGTGAGAGTGGACACACAGCGACGAGAGTGGACACGCTGGAGGAGCTCTCTCTCAGGGAGGCAGAGCATAGGAACAACCAGGTCCAGACCGGTTCATACACCTCTACCTTACCTTGGACCGGGCGAAAGGATGGCTGAGGACCCCTAAGCTGAGAGAGCTGCCAGTTAGGAGGCTTCTGGTCCATTAGCCAGCAGAGCCTTGAAATGGGAGAAGTGGCTATCCACGAAGGAGTTGAGAGCCTGGGACCAGTAGTCGTGCATCATGGAGGAGAAGAGGGTTACAGAGGGGAGGATTTTGTTGCCCCCTTGGAACCAGCGCAGCTTCGGTTGGCAGAGTAGCGGGTCCCAAGAGCTCCAGAAACCAGGAGGAGACCACCACACGAGTGCACAGAAAGGAGAAAGCCCACAGGCTTCCCTACCAGACTTTGACCTCTGCCCTGCCTGGAAACGACCGGAGTCATTGCAGCAAAGACTAGCATCCTGGGTGCGACATAAAGAACTGGGAGAAAACAAATCTGAAACCCGCAACCCAGTGACTCTGACTCTGTTTGTCGTTGCCTTGTGATCTGGCGATTCCCAGTAACCCGTTCTCCCTCCCGGGGGCCGCTCTGCCTGTGGGGAGCGATGATATCCCAGCTGCACCCCAACAACTTCCCCGGCGAGGGACCCTGCAGCGGCGGCCTTATCCCTGGCCGCACACCACAGGCGTAGTCGACATCATCGTTCCACTCCTGGAGGGGTAAGGTCGGAGGAAGGGTCCGCAGCGGAGGAGGCCGGGACCCCAGTCACCACTGTAACCGGTGACTACCTCTCCAGGAACAATCCTTGCTTGCCCTTTTATTGTGCACCATGGGGCCACGGGTTAGGCCACGACCACTGCAAACCACTGGCCCGGTGACGGGTATATACAAGGTACGGATTTAATCTCTTATCTTCTGCTCCATGGGGTGTCACAACGACTATGGGATCTAACATGGCAGATGGTGGCACATCTCTAAAAGAAGACCTTTCCTGTAATGGGTGGCCATGGAGCAAAAGGGTGCAAAGATCTGCTCGGGCCTCGAGAGGTTGCGCCTACTGGAGGGAGTGCCACGTCAGGAAATGCCAGCCCATGTTGCAGAGTGTCTGCCCCTGTAAAGCAAAGCGGAGAGAGAAGGTCCACCCATCACAACATGACAAGGAGAAACAGGTGGAGACCTAGAAGAAAGGGGACTGCCAGCTGGAAGAGACACACCTTCAGAGCTGTACAAATGGCCACCGAGGTGTAAGTGGGACAAGGCGATTTTGTGAGAAGTCGGAGAAGAAGGGGAGTAAGCAGAGTTTCATGATGACGATTGATGATGAATGATGATCATGATTCATGATGACGGGGAGGTCCGAAAACACAAATAACCTGGAACAACAATATGTGGGTTGGACATTTTCCCCTCATCTGAGCCCAGGTTCCCCACAGAATCAACTTAAGGAGGGAGGGAGTAATGGCTGTGGCCTGCGAGCCTCAGATTTGACTCAACTCTGTGACACATAAAAATGCAGTTATCGAATGGATGAAAAGCCCAAATGAATCTCTAGTGTCAGATGCCTCAGGCGGCCCTCACCCCTAAATTTTGGAGGGCTATCAGGCGGCCCTCATTTATAAATTTTGTAGGGTCATTAGGCGGCCCTCACTCATAAATTTTGTGGATGAAAAGCCCAAATGCGTGTCTTGTGTTGGATGCCCCAGGTGGCCCTCACTAAATTTTGGACGGCCAATAGAGATCCCTCACTCATAAATTTTTGAGGGCCATCAGGCGACTCTTAAGCGGGCTTTACACGCTACGACATCGCTAATGCGGAGTCGTTGGGGTCACGGAATTCGTGACGCACATCCGGCCGCATTAGCGATGCCGTTGCATGTGACATCGATAAGCGATTTTGCATCGTTGCAAAAACGTGCAAAATCGCTAATCGGCGACACGGGGGTCCATTCTCAAATCTCGTTACTGCAGCAGTAACGAGGAAGCTCCCCTTACCTGCCTCCCGGCCGCTATGAGGAAGGAAGGAGGTGGGCGGGATGTTACGTCCCGCTCATCTCCGCCCCTCCGCTGCTATTGGGCGGCGGTTCAGTGACGTTTCAGTGACGTCGCTGTGACGCCGCACGGACCGCCCCCTTAGAAAGGAGGCGGTTCGCCGGTCACAGCGACGTCGCCGGACAGGTAAGTATTTGTGACGGCTGTGGGCGATGTTGTGCGGCACGGGCAGCGATATGCCCGTGTCACGCAACAGATGGGGGCGGGTACCCACACTAGCGATATCGGGACCGATATCGCAGTGTGTAAAGTAGCCTTTACTCATGAATTTTGGAGAATCTTCAGGCGGCCCTTACTCCTAAATTGAAGGATGAAAAGCCGAAATGCATCTCTTGTGGCGGATGCCTCAGGCAGCCCTCACTTCTAAATTTTGGAGGGCCTTCAGGCGGCCCTCACTCATAAATTTAGTGTATGAAAAGCCCAAATGCGTGTCTTGTTTTGGATGCCTCAGGTGGCCCTCACTCATAAATTTTGGAGGGCCATCAGGCGGCCCTTTATAAATTTAATAAATTTTGGAGGGTCATCAGTCTGCCCTCACTCATAAATTTTGGAGGGCCATCAGGCGGCCCTTTATAAATTTAATAAATTTTGGAGGGCCTTCAGGCAACTCTTAGTCATAAATTTTGGAGAGCCTTCAGGCCGCTCTCAATCGTAAATTGAAGGCTGAAAAGCCCAAACACATCTCTTGTGGCTGATGCCTCAGGCGGCCCTCACTCATATATTTTGGAGGGCCATCAGGCTGCCCTCACTCATATATTTTGGAGGGCCATCAGGCTGCCCTCACTCATATATTTTGGAGGGCCATCAGGCTGCCCTCACTCATATATTTTGGAGGGCCATCAGGCTGCCCTCACTCATATATTTTGGAGGGCCATCAGGCTGCCCTCACTCATATATTTTGGAGGGCCATCAGGCGGCCCTCATTTATACATTTTGGAGGGCCGTCAGGTGGCCCTCACTCATAAATTTAGGAGGGCCATCAGGCGACTCTTGCTTATAAATTTTAGAGGGCCATCAGCCGGCCCTCAGTCATAAAGTTTGCAGGGCCTTCACATGTAAATTTAAGATGGCCATCAGACAGACCTCACTAGTAAATTTTGATGGCCCTCGCTCAATATTCTTTTTCAGGGATACATGTTTTCTTTTCCCTATTAATAGTGGAAGGTTTGCAGGCATATATTATAGAAGTAATTAAAAAGTGCAAGGTGTGCGGTAAGGGATGGGGAAGTGGACATGGTGCTGATGGTGCACACAGAGGTCATCCCTGTGGGCCAAGTGAAACTGTGCCTGCTGCGGGAGTAAACACGCTCCTCCACAATGCCTTGGTTCCTGTTTACTACTTTGCAGGGGAACGTGGTACAACATTCTTGAAGCCAGAACAGCGTAGACAGGAGGTTGATTGGATGGCAGATAATGCTTCCAGTATGTTTCCAAGCTCCATCCTTTCTTCCACACAGTCCAGACTCACTAGCCAAGAGTCTACACCACATAATCCTCACCCTGATCCTCCTTCCTCGCACCATGGCGAGTCCCAAGAGAGAAGTGATCTAACACTTGCACATTCTGAGATGCTCTTTACATTTCCATTTATTGCATCTCGCCCTGCACATTTCATGAGGGACATGAAGAGATCATGTGCAGTGATGTGTGACGCCATGGCAAAACCAGGTTGTCACAGAGACGGCACAAATCTTCCAGGTGCAGGACTCCATCCTCCTTGGCATACCAACACAAACCCACACACAGGTACAACACCAGCCACAAAGTTTAGTCACCCCCCAGTACAATAGGGACACACCAGTTGATCGGGGCCAGGCAGATGGTGACGCCCACCTAGGGGTCCTGAGGTGTCAGGGGAGGGAACACAACAGAGGAGTCTGGACAGAGGAAGTGAGAGGAGTGAAGAGGTAGTCGGGAGTCATAGCTCCCAGACTACCTGAACTGACTAGGTGGCAGACTGCAGAGCAGGGCCACAGGCGACGGAGATCCGGTCGCGGGAGACCTTAAGTGGACCAGGGCAGGGTTGTAGCCCGCCGGTGCGACAGCGGGAATCCGGTCTGGAGGCCGTGCACAGTCGGGGTGCCTGGACCCTAGGGCGAGGACAGCTTCAAGCCCCTTGTCAACTAGCCAGCAGGGGACAAGATTCCACGTCTTGTCCCACCAGAGAGCCCAGCTAGAGCGAGACGGAAGCCCAACGAGGGGGATAGGGTATCTGCAAGTGCCTGCAAAAATCCCAAGGGTCAGTTCTCGTGGGCAACAGCTCCCACAGCAAAGACACCGGGAGCGGACTTTTACCGTTTTATGCGGACTAGTCAACACACAAGAAAAACACAGAAGTGCAGGAGGAAGGGCCCCTGTCCTGTCAACCGGTGTGTTTGACCCGAGCACACCCCTCCAGAGGCTACCGATATCCGGCACTTGGTTTACTACTTGGACTCTGAGTGACTTATTTCTACACAGTGAGTACACCATTGTCATCCGGTCCAGCCTGCAGATGGCACCCCAGCACTGCACATCACCTACACCTGGGCCCCGGGACAACACCTCCCCTACCCGTGGAGGGGATACCATCTTGCTGCCCCCACTCCCCCACTCAGTCCTGGGCGCCCATACCAAGGCAGCGGCGGTGTCACCAACCCTCACCGCAACCCACGAGTGGCGTCACTGACAAGCTCTTCCCCTGTAAATACCACTTTTATCACGTTGTGGGCAACGGACTGCTGCACGAGACCCGGATCCGGCTGCCACTCGAGCCACAGCCACGATCCCGGATCCGAACATCTCGGGTAGCTCCCCACTGGCTGTGGCCTGCGCCCCCGCCCACGACAGATGCCCAAATATTTGAGCAGCTACAGACAGAATAAAATGACAGTGGAGAACATCAATAGGTAGATGATGATGAGACATAGTTGAAAACAAGTGATGTTGTTAAGTGAACATGCCTGGAGGACCAGAGTGCGGAAGTGGAAGATGAGGTGGTGGATGATGAAGTAACTGACCCAACCTATGAAGGTGCCCTGCAGAGTGAGGACATCAGTGCACAGGGGAAGAGATCCACAGCACTGCAACAGGCAGAAAGAGGCAATGGGGTGATCGGAGGGAGAAGGTGGGCAACTGTTCCCCAGAGCACCCATACACAGCAAGTTCACAGGCCAAGGATTAGATGTTCTTTTTTTTCTGGTGTATTCCCATACACCCCTCCCTACCCCAAAAAGAGTATACCGTTCATGGTTTCTTCTTTTCTTGCTCTCCTCCTGCTCCACCACCATATCAAAAGGGTCACCATGCTGCTCTTGCTCCAAATTTTTACAGGGTCATTAGGTCCTCAATCAAAATCTTTAGAAAGTGAACAGGTGGCCCTCACTCAAAATCTTTGGAGCAGGGGTCCTCAGGCTGTAGCTCAAGAGCCACAAGTGGCTTGCATGCCCATGATGTGTGGTTCGTGGCTGTCTGCCAGC
Source organism: Anomaloglossus baeobatrachus (assembly GCF_048569485.1). NCBI lineage: Eukaryota > Metazoa > Chordata > Amphibia > Anura > Aromobatidae > Anomaloglossus > Anomaloglossus baeobatrachus. The sequence continues at coordinate 35,858,650 of NC_134353.1, forward strand.
TTGGTGCATTAGTACCAGTTGTACAGTTTTTAAGATAGCAACCGGCTACATTGTAAATGACCATTATGTATCTGTCACATGGAGTTTTTCTCAAAACTCGAGTGTAATGGTGGAATCAGACGCTGTCCACACTACAGATTCTGACACTTCACCCTATGGCTTCTCTGTTTTTTTTCTGAGTTACACAGTCAGGCTCGGACATCGACCAGCTGTGTGCTCATTAATGGTCAGGCTAGCTTACTTGGAAACCTACCACATTTACTTCTCGCCTTTTTAAGATGGTGGAATCTGTCTTCCCATGCCGACTATAGGTTATTGCTGTGTTGGTCTATGTGCTCTTGTGTCCCAGTCCTGCTGGTGATTATATTGCGTGGTGCTTGGAGGTGTTGTGGAATCCACTCGTCATCTTGTTCTTTCCTCCCTGCTTTTATTTTACTCCTTACCTCTTATTGTCTTATACCTTTGTGTGAGCGTGCTGTGAGACTTGGTTTCCTATGTTTGTCTATCTCTGTTTCTTTTATCACAATCTTGTCATGACTCCCCTGTCTTAGATTAGGGCTGGCTAGCAGCAAGGTCAGGAAGGCGGCTCAGACATCCTCACTTTCAGAGGTAACTCTGAGATAAGGAATAGCTAGGGTCCCGCTAGTCTGAGGGCCAGTCTAGGAGCCCCTGTCCCTTGTTCTCTACGATCAGAGGTGGATAGGTAGATAGATGGGTGGGCCTAGCTATCCACATACCTCCACCCATGGGTATGTCTCAAAGGTCTTAATGAGACTGTAGGCTTGGCACTTGATCAATGTGGGCAGACTGGGTTGTCTCCATGAAGGAGTCCTCAGAAAAGAAGGATTAACTTGTCCTGACAGTGACTGAATACAGAGGTTATGGCACCTCTCAGAGAAACCCCTTGATGGACAAAGAGAGGGTTCGCTTCAACTGACCAGGGTCAGTAATTGGGCCATGAGTTAGCTCCACTGGGATACTTCTGGTATCCGAACCTGAGTGGACGTACCGCAGGATTAACAGACTTGAAAACTGTGCATGTGCCTTGAAGCCGGAAGAGGTTGTATTGTATGTTACTGAAGTGTGGTTTATGCGGTTTCGTCTGGGCAAAAAAGGGCCCACCCGGCCTGTCTTGTGTTTAGACATATAGTGGCATCAACAAACAGCAGATTTTTATGGTCAGTAAAGAGTGTCACCTTATTTTCAGCCTCCTCTAACCAATGTTTCCACTTGTCAAATGTTCTCTTAATTGCCAGAGGCTCTCTGTCCCCAGCATCATAGTCAGCTTGTGAGAACTTGTATGTAGGTGACCATGTTTCTTTTATGAGAGAACCGCACCCATCCCACAGAAGAGGCGTCTACCTTGACCACAAAAGGGAAATCAACCTTGGGTTGACTAAGAGAAGACCGTCTAGAAAGCAGCAAAGGCCTCAACAACCTCTTTAGACCAGTAGAAAAAGTCAGTACCCTTTTGGTTATATCGGTAAGAGGCTTTACAATAACTGAGACAATATTAACAAACTTTTGATAGTGATTAGCAAAGCCTAAGAATCTATGAAAAGCTTTAAAGGGACTGTATCGCGTTTTTTTTATTTTTTTATTAAAATAAGTGATTCTGAAATGAAGTATTTGTAATTCAAAATGAAATTCGTAGCTTATTTAGTTTTTATGTGATTCTAATTTTACTGTATGCACTGGGGGCCATGTTGGATTTGCTGTGTGTGTAACGACAGTTGCACACTCCTTTATGGCAGCCCCATGTGCATAGAGAATAGTGGTCGCCATCCGACCCTATGTGTAGCGTTACAGTGGGTGTGTGCTGTGATCTGGACGCGCCCCCTGGGCTGTCCAGATCACAGCAAAGGGCAGATTTCAGCGCCATTTTTGTGGAGATTCAATCCATGCTCTTTGCACCACTTTACACCTGTCAACCGCCGGAATGTAAGTCCGGGACGCCTCCCCTCCCCCGTTACCGATCACACAACTTTCCCTCCCTCTGTTCTCACCAGCCCCCGCCGTTACCGTATGTTATGAAATAACGTCCCTCCGCTGTCAACTGTCAACAACTAGAGGAACCAAGGTCCCCTGGAAGACTTAATCTCCCGAGTTTGCCAATTGATGGTAAGATTGTGTTTTACAAACCAGGGCATACCTAAAGCGGGCTTTACACGCTGCGACATCGCTAATGCGGAGTCGTTGGGGTCACGGAATTCGTGACGCACATCCGGCCGCATTAGCGATGCCGTTGCGTGTGACACCGATAAGCGATTTTGCATCGTTGCAAAAACGTGCAAAATCGCTAATCAGCGACATGGGGGTCCATTCTCAAATCTCGTTACTGCAGCAGTAACGAGGTTGTTCCTCGTTCCTGCGGCAGCACACATCGCTCCGTGTGACGCCGCAGGAACGAGGAAGCTCCCCTTACCTGCCGCCCGGCCGCTATGCGGAAGGAAGGAGGTGGGCGGGATGTTACGTCCCGCTCAGCTCCGCCCCTCCGCTGCTATTGGGCGGCGGTTCAGTGACGTTAAAGTGACGTCGCTGTGACGCCGCACGGACCGCCCCCTTAGAAAGGAGGCGGTTCGCCGGTCACAGCGACGTCGCCGGACAGGTAAAAGTATGTGTGACGGCTGTGGGCGATGTTCTGCAGCACGGGCAGCGATATGCCCGTGTCGCGCAACAGATGGGGGCGGGTACCCACACTAGCGATATCGGGACCGATATCGCAGTGTGTAAAGTAGCCTTAACACTAGTTTAGGAGGTAAAGAAGGAAGGACCATGAGTGAAATGGATTCTGTGTGTAACTCTCGCACTTTCATGCACACATTATCGACCTTAGAAGTAACATGAACTTTGAGCATGGGGAGAATTATCAATTTCTGACACCTGAATAGATACCCGAGAGTAGAAACACCGTACCCACATTCAACAGCGAAATCACTGTCAATGAGATCTAAGCTGAATCTAAAAAAGCTGACAATAAACCCAGGTTTTGTACCCCAAAACACTTGTAGGAACAACCCAGATTCATGCATAGAGAACATGTCAGACTCTTAAGCCTGCTTTACACGAGTCAACCGATCGTGTGATTTCACGATTGATCGTACCCGCCCCCGTCGTTTGTGCGTCACGGGCAAATCGCTGCCCGTGTAGTACAAAGTCATGAAACCCCCGTCACACGCACTTACCTGCTGAGCGACCTCGCTGTGGGCGGCGAACGTCCACTTCCTGAAGGGGGAGGGACGTTCGCCGTCACAGCGACGTCACACAGCGGCCGCCCAATAGAAGCGGAGGGGCGGAGATGAGCGGGACGTAAACATCCCGCCCACCTGCTTCCTTTCACAATGCCGGCGGGAGCCGCGGGACGCAGGTAAGCGGTGTTCATCGTTCCCGATGTCACACGGAGCGATGTGTGCTGCCCCGGATACGATGAACAATTGGCGCCATTTTAAATAAACAATATTTTGACACTAGCAGCGAGTACACGACTCACGATTTGTGAGCGATTCAGCATCGCTTGGAGGTGTCACACGAGACGACGTCGTGAACGATGCTGGATGTGCGTCACGAAAACCGTGACCCCGACGATGCATCGCACGATAGATCATCTCTTGTAAAGCAGCCTTTAGGACCTTTGTCATTACACCTTAAAATCCCTTTTTTTTTTCTTTAAAAAATTAATTCCTGTACTTGAAACACTGAATCATAACATCACCTGTATGACCAAACTACAACCAAAAACGAGCAGGGGTTCCCAGTTCAGTTCCCTCCTTGGACTTTCGTCAGGCACCAATTTGCATGGGTTCTCCCGAGTCTAATGAGCGAGAGGAAGAAGTCACTGGCACACCAATAAGAAGTGTCCTTATCCCTAAATGAACAGCCAGTGACCTTGCCTCTTCCAGTGACAACAGGGAGGGACTATAAGCCATCAAGACAAAACTGACTGTGGAGAGCTGGATCATCCCAGGAGGTTTCCACTTCCCAAAGATTTAGATGGGACGAAACCTCCGCCGCGGTGGTGAGTGCATGTTATTGTTCCTCTTTAATCCCCAATATTTCCAAAGTCAGGGATTGCAATCACATGGCCAAGGCGTTCACAGCATCCATACTGGTGTCAGCGCACTCAAAAACTGGGGTGAGCTGGATGACTCAGATGACCACTCAGACCTTTGCTTCCTAAGCGGCCATCAAGGCTTCCATGTACCTCCTTAAGAATCCGAGGGAAGGTACAGAGTAAACACAAGGTAAACCAAAAGTAATCATTTGGCAGGGGAAACACAAGAAAACTCAGCTGTAGTTCCAAGCAGGGTCCACTTCAGAAATATCCCTAGCAGGGAAGCCTGGGGAAGCTTTTAATAGTTACACCCGCCAGTTGAGAGTGTAGACCAAATTACATCATAGGAAACACTTGTTGACAGAAAGGCAATGACACACACACAAAGTGTTCAGAACCAGGACAGTGATTGAACCTGACTGGGGCTGTTTAGAAAGGGAAATGGACCACAGTACAGGAGGAAGCTGAATTAATCAAGAAGCATGACACTAAGTTTTTGGAGAAAGTCTGCAGTCACTCTATGTGACTGCAGGCTTCTGAAGTTTCACAGTGCGCACACTGCACACTGTCAGAATTCTCTGCTGCCGGCAGTGAGAGTGGGAGGTCACAAAATCACACCTTTGTGAATTACCTCCATGCGGTCATGTGCCAACTAGAAATGAATGGTTTCGCCCAACATAAGTGAATTGAGTGACAAGTCTAGTTGGAATGTGTCCGGAAATATACAAATCACATACTTGCTGTAGAGCCGCTGACTTACTCACCGCCCTGGTCAGGTTGCGTCCTCCCCGCATTTTCCCGGCCATCCAAGTGTCCTGCTGCCTTCTTCCCCTCTTGGGCCCTGTAAAGGGTTCCCGGGAGAGCACTTAAGATGTGCACGCGCACACACTGGGCCTCCTTTTAAAAGACTAGAGCACTATTTCCAGGAAATGCCTCTCAGCCTTTGGCACTATGTATTTATGGCATCCTCCCATTAGGGCAGGTGCCTGTGCAATGCCTTAGTTAGTCAGTCAGTCAGTCTCCAGTCTGCTAGCTAGTTAGTTGTAAAGACTTGAACTCCTGTCCTATTATCCTAGTGTCCATCACCCTGTACCTGCCTTCCCATGCTTACCTGCCCCTGACATGCTCACCATACCTGTCCATACCTGCATGTCCAGCCTGCCTAAGTCATTTTGCCTGTACCTAAGTCTGTCTCCTGCCCTAGGGGTCAGCTGCCACAGTTCCAGTCACTGCCCTGGGAGTGGTACCTGGCATCCGTCTCATGGTGGTCACTTAGTTAATCCCCTCCCAGTAAGGAGTAAGCCCGGGTTCTCCATGTGGCACAATGGGTCCTCTAACCCCGCTCGCTGCCCTTATACCGGCCATGAGAGTTACATTTGCGGTCACATGACCGTCCTCTCTTGCTGCTGGCATGGGAGAATCCGAAAAGTGTGCAGTTGGCGCTGTGATAATTCAGAAGTCTGCAGTCAGCTGGAGTTACTGCAGACTCATCACAAACCTGGAGACGCCCTCTAATTATAAAATGAATAACTGAAACCCAATGCTAACATTGTGTAATATACTCACTGTCAGGATTAAGATCTGCTTGTTGGTTCCAGCAGTCATCACAAGGACATGTGCCGCCCCCGTGCCAGCAGCCGCCGCTGCTCGGATCCGGCCATTCTGTGGGTGGCTCGAGGGTCTCCGGACCCGGGGGTCTCATGGAGATGCCGAATAAAAGGGGGACGTAGATGTACGGGCTAGGCTGTATTAAGTTCGTGATGCCACCCACGGTGTGTGGTGAGGTGGGACACCACCGCTGCTGTTGTGGGGCACCCGGGGGAGATGTAGTGGCAGCTAGATGTTAACCCCTCCGTGGGTAGGGATGGTTGCCCCGGGACCCAGTGTCTTTGTGCAGGGTATAGTGATGGCAAGGGCCGGTGCGCCCGGACGTGCGGGGGAGGTGTTGGTTACTCACAGTAAATGAATCACACGAGTCTTTTGGTAAACCAAGGTGCTGGTGGCCGGCCACCGTGGCCGGTTGCATTCAGGTCCCCCACCCGGGCTGGTGGTCACTGTCCTTTTCCTCTGCACTTGCTTTGTGTATGGTGGACTGCCTGGTCAGGGGTCCGCTTCCGGCTGGATGTAGCCTGAGGAGCCGTGCCCACAGACGCTGGCCCGTGGGATCTATGGACCCTGGTGGTGGCCTTATCCCTATTGATGGGCTGTTGTGTTCTCTTAGGGACTTTGGACTTTGGGACCTATAATCCTGCCCTCAATCGGTTAATTAGCTAGGCCGCTGGTTTCGGTCCTGGCTTTAGGGTCCGAGTACCCCCTATGTGCTACGGTTTCCGGGTCAGTTCTCCGTGTCGGTACCTGCGGGCTACAACCCTGTCCCGGTCCACCTCGGATCTGCCGAGCCGTGTTCCCGTCTCCTACTGACGGAGACCACCGTCTGCCACCTAGCCAAAGGCACCAGGGCTCCGACCCTGGCACCGTTCAACTTGAACTTTCTCTGCTGGAGCTACCCCTAGCTCCAGCCAACACTCCTCTCAACTTGAACTCCAACTTAATCTGTTTGTTTTCCCACCACGGGCTGTCTAGACCCCTGGGTGCGCGTGTCCAACTGCCTGGTCCTGCCCACTGGTGTGCCTATCTTTCCCTAAGGGGGGGGGGGGGTGACTAGGGTTTCAGGTCAGCTGTGTGTCACCTAGGTGAGGGATGGTGTTATGCGGGGGCCTATCTGTGACTACCTGGTTTTGCCAGGGCCTCACAGACACTCCACTCATGATTTTCACACTTACGATCCCACGACTTCTAGCTTTTCTTCCTGCTCTTCTCTATGAAGCCGGAGCTGTAGTTTATCCACTAAATATTGAGAGAATTAGGAAGAGCAGCTCGTCGGCACGTGACTGTGTGCAATTCACTGTTCACCTCATGCCGATTACAACTCAAAAATATCTCCCGGATCCGTGCTTTCCTTAACCAAGGATCAGCAAAAACATTAGTGCATGCCCTCATCATCTCCCGCCTCAACTACTGCAACCTCCTGCTGTCTGGCCTCCCTTCCAACACTCTTGCACCCCTCCAATCTATCCTAAACTCTGCTTAGTCCACCTCTCTCCTTGCTATTCCCCAGCCTCGCCACTCTGCCAATCCCTTCACTGGCTTCCCATTAACCAACGACTCCAGTTCAAAACATTAACCATGACCTACAAAGCCATCCACAACCTGTCTCCTCCTTACATCTGTGACCTAGTCTCCCGGTACCTACCTGCACGCAACCTCAGATCCTCACAAGATCTCCTTCTCTACTCCCCTCTTATCTCCTCTTCCCACAATCGCGTACAAGATTTCTCCCGTGCCTCCCCCGTACTCTGGAACGCTCTACCTCAGCATATCAGACTCTCCCCAACCGTGGAAAGCTTCAAGAGGAACCTAAAGACCCATCTCTTCCAACAAGCCTACAACCTACAATAGCCCTCAGTCCAGTAGACCACTGCGCAACCAGCTCTGTCCTCACCTATTGTACCATCACCCATTCCCTGTAGACTGTGAGCCCTCGCGGGCAGGGTCCTCTCTCCTCCTGTAGACTGTGAGCCCTCGCGGGCAGGGTCCTCTCTCCTCCTGTAGACTGTGAGCCCTCGGGGGCAGGGTCCTCTCTCCTCCTGTACACTGTGAGCCCTCGTAGGCAGGGACCTCTCTCCTCCTGTAGACTGTGAGCCCTCGCGGGCAGGGTCCTCTCTCCTCCTGTAGACTGTGAGCCCTCGCGGGCAGGGTCCTCTCTCCTCCTGTAGACTGTGAGCCCTCGCGGGCAGGGTCCTCTCTTCCCCTGTAGACTGTGAGCCCTCGCGGGCAGGGTCCTCTCTCCTCCTGTACCAGTCTGTTTTGTATTGTTAATGATTGTTGTATGTATACCCTCTCTCACTTGTAAAGCGCCATGGAATAAATGGCGCTATAATAATAAATAATAATAATAATAATTCGCATATGAGCTGTCACATGACGACCACCCAAACCACATGTGGGGGGACGCGGCATACTGACTTCTTGCATCGGGTGTCGGTAAACCTAGATTTGCCTCTGCCTAGGGGCGTTGCTGGCCGGCAGCATTCAGAACACTCATAGACCTATGTCACTTCCTTTCTTATTTGAGGCTACAATAGAGTCTCAGATATTGTCTGGGTTTCCTGAAAGGGATATATTTGTTGTGATCTGTAGTACCAGGCACAGCCTCCATCTGAAATATGGCACTGTGCCTGGTCAACAATGAGGAACTTGCACCAGTCACTTAGTACAGACATTTGTGCACGTCGCAGATTACTGTGGTCACGGGCAGATAAACACGGTCCCACACCAAGTCCTTCAGGGCGGGGGACCGTCTCATAAAGGATCAGACAATATAGGTTGTAAAAAGACAATGTATCAGTGTTTCCAAAGGGAGGAAGCTTCTAATTTGCAGAATACAATGTAACTCTTGTACATGGAGCAGGCACAACACACTTGACCCGAACTTGTCCTCTTCACCCGACTTGTCCTCTCGCTTTGCTTGGAAGAACAGGACCTGCAGGGGCGTCCGGATACCCCCAGCTCCGTATATGTGCACAGTAATGCCGCTGTGGCACGCTCCGCACCACCACCCTGCCTCCTGTGTGGGTCAGCGCCGGACCCTTAAGGGCCATTTACACGCTGCGACATCGCTAACGATGTATCGTCGGGGTCACGGTGTTTGTGACGCACATCCGGCACCGGTAGTGACATCGCAGCGTGTGACACCAAGGAGCGACGATCAACGATTGCAAAAACGACCAAAATTGTTGATCGTTGAGACGTCGCTCCTTTACGAAATATCGTTGGTGGTGCATGCCGCTGGTTGTTTGTCGTTCCTGCGGCATCACACATCGCTGTGTGTGAAACCGCAGGAGCGACGACCATCTCCTTACCGGCGTCCACCGGCAATGAGGAAGGAAGGAAGTGGGCGGCATTGGGTACATCATTGGGTACCACATCGCCGTGGAGAACATCTGGTACAGAGTCACTGGGGACAGCGCCGGGGACAACATCGAGGACTTTGTCGCCGGTGACAGGTGAGTATCTTGCAAGCAATGTGTGTGCAGTAACGTCTAGGAGGTCATCGGAGTTCCCAGTCAACTCTGATGACCTCCTGATGACATCCCCGCGACATCCACGCTACAGCAGGTGTCACAACGGTGACTTCACGGGTTCATCAGAGTTGATTGGGAACTCGGATGACCTCCTGTACGTCACTGCATACACACTGCTTGGTTGCTGAATCCTCACCTGTCACCGGCTACGCTATACCCGGCGCTGTCCCCGCCACTGTCCCCAGCAATGCTGTCCCCGGCGCTGTCCATAGCGATGCAGTCCCTTATGTTCTCCCCGGCAATGCGGTCTCCGATGCAGTTCCTGGTGATGCTTCTGCTTCCAGCTCCGAGGTGTAGTGAATATTCTACGAGTATAATTAGCGGGGATCGGAAGCAGAAGACAGCAGAGCCGAAGAAAACAGCGCTGGATACAGGTAATATAGAATATATTTTTATTTGAAAGATACGTGTTTTCTCCGGTACGTGTCACACTAATGTCACACGGATCACATCAGTGTGCGATCCGTGTGACACCCACTCTGCTGCCGGAGAAAAAATGGACATGTCTCCGTGTGTGCATGCAAGGCCACGCGGGGTCACACGGTCCATGTGAAAACACGGATGTGTGTGCAGCTCCAGAGAATAACATGGGTACGTGTGAGATCCGTGTTAAAAATGGATGTCACACATACCTGGAACACGGACGTCTGAAACCAGTCTAACTGTGGGCAGAGGTCTAACAAAGGGGAAAAGAAGTAGGGGCAATCACACTGGGCAGCAGTGGAGACATCAACGTCGGTGCTGAGGAGGGGAGGGCCGGCGCTGCGGAGAGGAGGGATGGTGCTAAGGAGGGGAGGGCCGGCGCTGCGGAGGGAGGAGACGGTGCTGAGGAAGCAAGTGCTGGCGCTGCGGAGAGGAGGGACGGTGCTGAGGAGGGGAGGCCCGGCGCTGCGGAGGGAAGGGACGGTGCTGTGGAGGGAAGGGATGGTGCTGAGGAGAGGAGGGCCGGCGCTGCGGAGAGGAGAGACGGTGCTGAGGAGGGGAGGGCCGGCGCTGCAGAAAGGAGGGACGGTGCTGAGCAGGGAAGGGCCGGTGCTGCGGAGGGAAGGGAAGGTGCCGAGGAGGGGAGGGCCGGGGCTGCGGAGAGGAGGGACGGTGCTGAGGAGGGTAGGGCCGGTGCTGCGGAGGGTAGGGATGGTGCTAAGGAGGGGAGAGCCGGCGCTGTGGAGAGGAGGGACAGTGCTGAGGAGGGGAGGGCTGGCGCTGCGGAGGGAAGAGACGGTGCTGAGGAGGCAAGGGACGGCGCTGCGGAGAGGAGGGACGGCGCTGCGGAGGGAAGGGAAGGTGGTGAGGAGGGAAGGGCCGGTGCTGCGGAAAGGAGGGATGGTGCTGAGGAGGGGAGGGCCGGCGCTACGGAGGGAAGGGAAGGTGCTGAGGAGGGGAGGGCCGGCGCTGCGGAGAGGAGGGATGGTGCTGAGGAGGGGAGGGCAGGCGCTGCGGAGGGGAGGGCCAGCACTCTGATATAGAGGGAGGGATTTATCTCCCTATCTCCTCCGTTGCTGGCTGATGTGAGAATCGCATTGCACTCCAATGTAATGTGATTGCAATGCGATGTTTCTCTCGCCCCCAGAGACTTGTATGGGTGCTAGTGAAACAGGATCGCATTCCGCCCACAGTATGCTGTGATCGTTTTCTTTGTCCGATTAGAGCTGAGAAAACAAATTGCTCATGGGGCTGCCCCATAAAGTAATATTGGTTCGAGTGGAATGCGATTTTTTTATCGCATTCTACTTGCTCCATATTACTCGCCGTGTGTGCTAGCCCTAATGTTGCCACTGAACCGTAACACTCTCACGGAGATGGACAAACCAGGTGAGATGTAAAACCAGAAATCCACAGGAGCCAAAACAGACCAGTAGGTACCCTAGACCTGACGCTAATTTGTCCCTGGCTAACAGCGGAGCTTGGCACGTTAAGATCACGTAGTGGCACTCCTACTCGTTGACGGCTGCCCCTGAGTGCCCTTAACTGAACCCTAAGGTATATACCAAGTGTAACACGAAAACAAGAATTAACATAAATGAAGTGCACACAGGTAGAGGGCGAGACATGGGGCTAGGAACGTGCAAACACAGTCATATAGGAATGATGGAATAAAAGAAAAAAAAGAATAGCAGAATATGTGTAAACCCTCTCAAACCAAAAAGAAGCAAATTATGAGATAACTGGGAAGGGAGTCACACAAACAAACTGCAGGGAATAGCAATAACAATGTCTCAGTAAGAAAAACGTAACCGAAGAGCTGGAACGCCAGACAACCATCCAACCAGAAATGTACCAGCACTGAGACATGTGAGCAGTGAGTATATACAGTCCCTCCCAAAATGTGATCGGGCAAACCAAATAAGAAATTGTACACACCTGAATAGAAGTGAAACAGGAAGGCACAGCATAAGAAAGATGTTCAGTTCTAGGTAATGTCACTGCTGTGCTAAATGTAAGCCCCTTCTTGATGACATCTTCACAGCGTGTCATGGTAGGTACGGGGAAGTACCAAAGGAATGGCAAAAGAAAAGGAAAACCCTACATCTAAAGAATGAAAATATAGTGACCCCTGACCAAGCCTACCACTGGCCCTTGGCTTCCTTCACCACCCTAGATAGGTTCCGCACCTATACGCTGAGCCGGATACCATAGGTGACCATGATATAGCCCTCGGTAGGGAACGGATGAGGTGAGCGCTTAGTCAATCCCACTAAGCTCTAAAGAACACACAGAGTAAACACACATGGGAAAGTAAACAAATAACTTATCTCCAGATGGCTCAGGGTGAGGAACTGAAACCGCAACAAAGTGTCTCCAGATGTATTCAAGCTGTCTGCTTGCACTGAAGACTTGATAAGGGTATTAGACCTATCACCAGCACAGAGTAAGAGGGAAATAAGGGTGTATGAATACACCAAGGGAAGTGCTGATGAAAAACATATGAAAGGGTTAGGAACTCTGCAGGGTCCTAAAGGGAAAGGCATAAAAACCAAACAGAAGAGATACATAGGTATACCATATACACCAAGCAGGAATAATAGAAAGTCAGGGAGCAGTTTGAACAGCCAAACGCTGTGACTGTTATGATCCGGAACCATGGAAGATCACAATAGATCATTGGCAAAAAGGTGACAAGAGCATTGGCAACTAATCTGACCTCCATCCCCTTACTAACCATCAACACTAGAAGTAGCCGAGGGGTGAACTAACATCCTGTGCACCGCGAACCCAGCCGGAGAACTAGCTATCCTAAAGGAAGGAAAGATGAATAACTCTCTGCCTCAGAAAATAGATTGCCAAAGTATAGCAAGCCCCCCACATTCAAAGACTGCGGTGATATAGGAAAACACAGTGCACAGATGGAGGATAGGATTAGCAAAGGTGAGGCCCCACTGACTAAATAGGATAGGATAGGAAAGGGGCTGATGGTGGCCAGAGAAAAACCCTACAAAAACCCAAATACCTGATAGTACAAAAAGGACCTCAGATTGCACGATCTGCACTCTGTCCTATACCAGGCGCTCTTGTCATACCAATGAACAGAAAGCAGGAACAATTACAAATTCAAGAAGCAACAAACACATGGACTTATAGGAGAAATACTCCAAACATAGCTGCAGGGAGCTTCCCAACTAAACAACTGAGAGGGAAGATCCCTGCATGCAAATAAACTGACAACAACCACAGCAAATGACAAACCCAGAAAAGAGCAAAAGAACAAAACAACATAAGAAAGAACCAAGCACTTATCTGGGGTAGATATGTTCGGAAGCAAGATGAAAAGGCTGGAGAGCTACAGGACAATGACAACCCGACTCAGCCTGCCAGGAGGCCAGGGTTTAAATAGGCAGAGAGTTATTAATGGAAACGCCCATTGCTCCAGCACACTTGGTCTCTGTCCAAACCATTCCAGGCCACAAGAGGGAGCCTCACAGCAGCAAAAGCATAACTGACATTCACAACATGTGACCTTCTATAGCCAGACACCACAGTCCATGGTATCTTTAATGCCTTGGATGTTTTTTTTGTACCTACTCCTGACGAATAACTTTCAACAATGAGATTCCTTTGCTGTGTTGTCAGCTGTTTACGGACCATGGGCTTTTAATGTAAAATACAAACTTAAAAAATGTCTGGAAAATCCTCCTAGAACAGTGAAATTGTATATGGGGTTAATCAGCAATGCAAGTGATGGCAGCTGTGCACTAACTACCATGTAGATTGAGGGTAAATGTGATTGGCTGGGTATAAACACAACCACATCCTCAATTAAAAGAGGGTGTTCACACTTATGCAACCACAATAATTTATTTCTGATATTTTTATTTTCCACCTCAAAATGATTTTAGTTTGTTTGTCATTGGATTTATATAGATTATGGGCGACATTAAAGGTGGAAAAAGTTCTGAAATGACATTTTAACAGGGGCGTGTAGACTTTTTTTATCCACTGTGCACTCCTTCAGGCTGTTTCAGGGTCTATGGAGGGGATGATGCTAAAACGTTGGGAAGAGATGGCAGTAACCTGCACTATGAAGGGCTGCCTATTGTGATTGTGCCGTGCACCCGTCTCCTGCACCGGTGAGAATGAAATATCCCCAATAAATGTGACCATACAGCACAATCTGCAGTGTAATAGCGGTATTAATTAGTCTCTTATATGGTAAAGGTCAGGCTGATATATAGATCATCTGGGATCTGTAACGTTGCCCGGGTCTTACGTAGAAATGTGTCAATACATTTCTTCTATAATATCCAATATTCCAGATTTAAAGAAAAATCTACTGAAATAAAAGCCCCGACCCCAAAAGAGATCGAGGGCGAGCAGCGAAGAAATCATAAAGAAAAGTCACACAGGGTCTCTGATGAACCATTAATTAGTCTATCCTCTGTATATATGATTATTACCCAGTCTGTCCTCCCATAGATAATTATTACACAGTCTATCCTCCTATGGAGGATTATTTCACAGTCTATCCTCCCTATAGATGATTATTACACAGTCTATCCTCCTATAGATGATTATTACACAGTCTATCCTCCCATAGATAATTATTACACAGTCTATCCTCCCTATAGATGATTATTACACAGTCTATCCTCCTATAGATGATTATTACACAGTCTAGCCTCCCATAGATAATTATTACACAGTCTATCCTCCCTATAGATGATTATTACACAGTCTATCCTCCTACAGATGATTATTACGCAGTCTATCCTCCCTATAGATGATTATTACACAGTCTATCCTCCCATAGATAATTATTACACAGTCTATCTTCCCTATAGATGATTATTACGCAGTCTATCCTCCAATAGATAATTATTACACAGTCTATCCTCCCTAAGATGATTATTACACAGTCTATCCTCCTATAGATAATTATTACACAGTCTATCCTCCCTATAGATGATTATTACACAGTCTATCCTCCTATAGATGATTATTATGCAGTCTATCCTCCCTATAGATGATTATTACGCAGTCTATCCTCCCTATAGATGATTATTACACAGTCTATCCTCCCTATAGATGATTATTACGCAGTCTATCCTCCTATAGATGAATATTACCGTCTATCCTATAGATGATTATTACACAGTCTATCCTCCCATAGATGACTATTACACAGTCTATCCTCCCATAGATAATTATTACACAGTCTATCCTCGCTATAGATGATTATTATGCAGTCTCTCCTCCCTATAGATGATTATTATGCAGTCTATCCTCCCTATAGATGATTAAACGCAGTCTATCCTCGCTATAGATGACCATTATACAGTCTATCCTCCCTGTAGATGATTATTATGCAGTCTATCCTCCCTATACACTGTGTGCAGAATTATTAGGCCAATGAGTGTTTTGATCACATGATACTTGTTATACATGTCGTCCAACTCCAAGCTGTATAGGCTGAGAGCCAACTACCAATTAAGTAAATCAGGTGATGTGCATCTCTGTAATGAGGAGGGGTGCGGTGTAATGACATCAACACCCTATATAAGGGGTGCTTACTTATTAGGCAATTTTCTTTCCTTTGGCAAAATGGGTCAAAAGAGAGATGTGACTGGCTCTGAAAAGTCCAAAATTGTGCGCTGTCTTGCAGAGGGATGCAGCAGTCTTGAAATTGACAAACGTTTGAAGCGTGATCACCGAACAATCAAGCATTTCATGGCAAATAGCCAACAGGGTCACAAGAAGCGTGCTGGGCAAAAAAGGCGCAAAATAACTGCCCACGAAATGAGGAAAATCAAGCGTGAAGCTGCCAAGATGCCATTTGCCACCAGTTTGGCCATATTTCAGAGCTGCAACGCTACTGGAGTATCCAAAATCACAAGGTGTGCCATACTCAGGGACATTGCCGAGGTAAGGAAGGCTGAAAAACCACCACCTCTGACCAAGAAACAGAAGATAAAACCTCAAGACTGGGCCAAGAAATATCTGAAGACTGATTTTCAAACGTTTTATGAACTGATGAAATGAGAGTGACTCTTGATGGGCAGATGGATGGGTCAGAGGTTGGATCAGTAAAGGGCAGAGAGCTCCACTCCGACTCAGACGCCAGCAAGGTGGAGGTGGGGCACTGGTTTGGGCTGGGATCATCAAAGATCAACTTGTGGGACCTTTTCGGGTTGAGGATGGAGTGAAGCTCAACTCCCAGACCTACCGCCAGATTCTGGAAGACAACTTCTTCAAGCAGTGGTACAGGAAGACATCGGTATCGTTCAAGAAAAACATGATTTTCCTGCAGGACAATGCTCCATCACATGTATCCAACTACTCCACAGCGTGGCTGGCCAGTAAAGGTCTAAAAGATGAAAAATAATGACATGGCCCCTTTGTTCACCTGATCTGAACCCCATAGAGAACCTGTGGTCCCTCATAAAATGTGAGATCTACAGGGAGGGAAAACAGTCCACCTCTGGGAACAGTGTCTGGAGGCTGTGGTGGCTGCTGCACGCAATGTTGATCGTAAACAGATCAAGCAATGACAGAATCTATGGATGGTCGGCTGCTGAGTGTCACCAGAAAGAAAGGGGGCTATATTGGGCACTAATTTTTTGGGGTTTTGTTTTTGCATGTCAGAAATGTTTATTTCTAAATTTTGTGCAGTTATATTGGTTTACCAGGTGAAAATAAACAAGTGAGATGGGAATAGATTTGGTCTTTATTAAGTTGCCTAATAATTCTGCACAGTAATAGTTACCTGCACAAACAGAATCCTCCTAAGATAGCCAAATCTAAAAAACCCCTCCAACTTCCAAAAATATTAAGCTCTGATATTTATCAGTCTTTTGGGTGATTGAGAACATAGTTGCTGATCAATAATAAAAAAAATCCTCTAAAATACAACTTGCCTAATAATTCTGCACATGTTGTAGATGATTATTACACAGTCTATCCTCCTATAGATAATTATCCACCAAGTGTGCAGAAAATGAATTAGACCTGAATTGGGCCGGAAGGGACCGGAAGGTAACTGGATACATAGTCAAAGTAAACAATGTTTGTATGTGTTTTTACTTTCACCCCTATAATACTTCACTCTCTATCTTCCCCTCTAATCCCTACACCCAGTAATGAGCTATTCATCTCTCCCTCCATCCTCCCCACCCATCTCACCCTCTCCTCAGATCTGTTCCTCCACATTGCACCCAGTGTCTCCAGACACACACGGCCACCTCATGGCCTCTCCTGCTCCCACCTACTAACACTCTCACTGCTTCTCCTCACTGCTGGGGATATCTCTCCTAATCCTGGCCCTCCTCGCCACATTACCATTGTCCCATCTAACTGCCATCCACACTCTAACACTAATTTTCGCAACCCATCTAACCTCATACTCATCCACCCGGCCCCCGCTCCCCCAGTCCCTCGCTCTGTCTGCAGCAAACTATCCTACATCCATGATCTTTTCATCACTAATAAACTCCTCCCTCGCCATCACAGAAACCTGGCTCACCCCCTCTGACACCGCCTCTCCTGGCTCACCCCCTCTGACACCGCCTCTCCTGGCTCACCCCCTCTGACACTGCCTCTCCTGGCTCACCCCCTCTGACACCGCCTCTCCTGGCTCACCCCCTCTGACACTGCCTCTCCTGGCTCACCCCCTCTGACACTGCCTCTCCTGGCTCACCCCCTCTGACACTGCCTCTCCTGGCTCACCCCCTCTGACACCGCCTCTCCTGGCTCACCCCCTCTGACACTGCCTCTCCTGGCTCACCCCCTCTGACACTGCCTCTCCTGGCTCACGCCCTCTGACACTGCCTCTCCTGGCTCACCCCCTCTGACACTGCCTCTCCTGGCTCACCCCCTCTGACACTGCCTCTCCTGGCTCACCCCCTCTGACACTGTCTCTCCTGGCTCACCCCCTCTGACACTGCCTCTCCTGGCTCACCCCCTCTGACACTGCCTCTCCCGGCTCACCCCCTCTGACACGGCCTCTCCCGGCTCACCTCCTCTGACACGGCCTCTCCCGGCTCACCCCCTCTGACACGGCCTCTCCTGGCTCACCCCCTCTGACACTGTCTCTCCTGGCTCACCCCCTCTGACACTGCCTCTCCTGGCTCACTCCCTCTGACACTGCCTCTCCTGGCTCACCCCCTCTGACACTGCCTCTCCTGGCTCACCTCCTCTGACACTGCCTCTCCTGGCTCACCCCCTCTGACACTGCCTCTCCTGGCTCACCCCCTCTGACACGGCCTCTCCTGCCTCACCCCCTCTGACACGGCCTCTCCTGCCTCACCCCCTCTGACACAGCCTCTTCTGGCTCACCCCCTCTGACACTGCCTCTCCTGGCTCACCCCCTCTGACACCGCCTCTCCTGGCTCACCCCCTCTGACACTGCCTCTCCTGGCTCACCCCCTCTGACACTGCCTCTCCTGGCTCACCCCCTCTGACACTGCCTCTCCTGGCTCACCCCCTCTGACACGGCCTCTCCTGCCTCACCCCCTCTGACACGGCCTCTCCTGCCTCACCCCCTCTGACACCGCCTCTCCTGGCTCACCCCCTCTGACACTGCCTCTCCTGGCTCACCCCCTCTGACACCGCCTCTCCTGGCTCACCCCCTCTGACACTGCCTCTCCTGGCTCACCCCCTCTGACACTGCCTCTCCTGGCTCACCCCCTCTGACACTGCCTCTCCTGGCTCACCCCCTCTGACACCGCCTCTCCTGGCTCACCCCCTCTGACACAGCTTCTCCTGGCTCACCCCCTCTGACACTGCCTCTCCTGGCTCACGCCCTCTGACACTGCCTCTCCTGGCTCACCCCCTCTGACACTGCCTCTCCTGGCTCACCCCCTCTGACACTGCCTCTCCTGGCTCACCCCCTCTGACACTGTCTCTCCTGGCTCACCCCCTCTGACACTGCCTCTCCTGGCTCACCCCCTCTGACACTGCCTCTCCCGGCTCACCCCCTCTGACACGGCCTCTCCCGGCTCACCTCCTCTGACACGGCCTCTCCCGGCTCACCCCCTCTGACACGGCCTCTCCTGGCTCACCCCCTCTGACACTGTCTCTCCTGGCTCACCCCCTCTGACACTGCCTCTCCTGGCTCACTCCTTCTGACACTGCCTCTCCTGGCTCACCCCCTCTGACACTGCCTCTCCTGGCTCACCCCCTCTGACACTGCCTCTCCTGGCTCACCCCCTCTGACACTGCCTCTCCTGGCTCACCCCCTCTGACACTGCCTCTCCTGGCTCACCCCCTCTGACACGGCCTCTCCTGCCTCACCCCCTCTGACACGGCCTCTCCTGCCTCACCCCCTCTGACACAGCCTCTTCTGGCTCACCCCCTCTGACACAGCCTCTTCTGGCTCACCCCCTCTGACACAGCTTCTCCTGCTGCACTTTCTTATGGCGGTCTCCAACTCTCTCACACCCCCCGCCCCAGCAACAAGCATGGTGGAGGAGTTGGTTTGCTCCTGTCCGACCAATGCTCCTTTACACCAATTCCACTACCACCCTCTGTTACTCTCCCATCTTTTGAGGTGCACTCCGTACGCATCTACGCCCCCTCCAACCTTCAGCTGGCTGTCATTTACCGCCCTCCAGGGCCAGCCACTGCCTTTTTTGACCATTTCACCACCTGGCTACTACATTTCCTTTCCACAGACATCCCCACCATCATCATGGGTGATTTCAATATCCCCATTAACACTTCCCACTCATCTGTCTCCAAACTTCTAGCACTCACTTCCTCCTTCGGCCTCACCCAATGGTTTTCTGCAGCTACTCACAAAGATGGCCACACGCTGGACCTCATCTTCACTCGCCTCTGTTCCCTATCTAAGCTCTCTAACGCGCCTCTCCCCCTGTCTGACCACAACCTACTCACATTCTCTTCCCTCTCTTCTCCAAGTACACAACCCCCCCTCCACAAACCTTCACACCCTCGCAGAAATCTCAATCACCTTGACTTACACTCACTTTCTCTGTCTCTTTTCCCTCTTGCAGACATTGCTTCTTCAAACAATGCAGATGCTGCTGCCACTTTATACAACACCACTATCTCTGCAGCCCTCTAATCAGCTGCCCCCCTCACACACACCAAAACTCGCACAATCAACAGGCAACCCTGGCACACGAGTCAGACAAAAAAATTGAGACGGGCTTCCAGAATTGCTGAGCGCAGATGGAAGAGGTCTTATTACATCGAGCAGTTCATTACATACAAACAAGCTCTCACCACTTTCAAGGCTGCACTCCAAGCTACAAAAAAACCCTACTTCTCATCCCTCATATCCTCTATCCCACAGCCCTAAACAGCTATTCAACACTTTCAGCTCTCTCCTCCGTCCTCCGGCACCACCTCCCTCTCCTCTCCTCTCAGCTGAAGACTTTGACTCTTTCTTCAAGCAGAAGATTGACAACATCAGAGCAAGCTTTGGCCCACAATCACCACAGCCCCTCATCATAGCTACTGAGCCCATTTCCTCCAAATCCAGCTTCTCCACCATGATGGAAGATCATCTTTCCACTCTACTCTCAAGATCACATCTAAAAACCTGTGCACTTGACCCGCTCCCATCGCACCTCATCCTCAACATCACCGCAGTCCTCATCCCAGCCCTAACCCATCTCTTCAACCTATCACTAAGAATTGGTGTATTCCCTTCATGTTTTAAACATGCCTCCATCACACCCATCCTCAAAAAGCCCTCCCTTGACCCATCCTCTGTGTCAAACTATCGCCCCATATCCCTTCTCCCCTATGCCTCAAAAACTACTGGAACAGCATGTCCATCTTGAATTGTCCTCCCACCTCTCCTCCTGCTCTCACTTTGATCAGTTACAATCTGGCTTCCGACCCCATCATTCCACTGAAAACTGCCCTAACCAAAGTCACAAATGATCTACTAACCGCCAAAGCCAACCGACACTACTCTGTCCTCCTCCTCCTGGACCTGTCCTCTGCCTTCGACACAGTAGACCATTCCCTCCTACTACAGATTCTCTCATCTCTGGGCATCACAGACTTGGCCCTATCTTGGATATCCTCATACCTAACCGACCGAACTTTCAGCGTCTCCCATTCTCACACCACTTCCTCATCTCGCCCCCTATCTGTCGGGGTCCCCCAAGGTTCAGTTCTTGGACCCCTGCTGTTCTCCATTTACACCTTTGGCCTGGGACAGCTCATAGAGTCCCACGGCTTTCAGTATCATGTCTACGCTGATGATACGCAGATCTACCTCTATGGACCTGACATTACCTCTCTACTAACCAAAATCCCACAATGTATGTCTACTATTTCATCCTTTTTCTCTGCTCGATTCCTAAAACTGAACATGGACAAAACAGAATTCATTGTCTTTCCTCCTCCTCACTCAACCCCCCACCTGACATATCCATCAATGTCAATGGCTGCTTACTTTCCGCAGTGCCACGCGCTCGCTGCCTGGGAGTAATCCTAGACTCTGATCTCTCTTTCAAGCCACACATCCAAGCCCTCTTCACCTCCTGCCGCCTCCAACTCAAAAATATTTCCCGGATCCGAACATTCCTTTCCCAAGAAGCTGCAAAAACCCCAGTACATGCCCTAATTATCTCCCGCCTGGATTATTGCAACCTCCTGCTCTGTGGCCTCCCTTCTAACAGTCTCGCACCCCTACAATCTATTCTAAACTATGCTGCCCGACTAATCCACCTGTCCCCCCGCTACTCCCCGACCTCCCCTCTCTGCCAATCCCGTCACTGGCTTCCCATTGCCCAACGACTCCAGTTCAAAACCCTAACCATGACCTACAAAGCCATCCACAACCTGTCTCCTCCTTACATCTGTGACGTAGTCTCCCGGTACTTACCTGCACGCAACCTCAGATCCTCACAAGATCTCCTTCTCTACTCCCCTCTCATCTCCTCTTCCCACCATCGCATCAAAGATTTCTCCCGTGCCTCCCCCATACTCTGGAATGCTCTGCCACAACACATCAGACTCTCGCCTACCTTGCCAAGCTTCAAAAGGAACCTGAAGACCCACCTCTTCCGACAAGCCTACAACCTGCCGTAACCCTCAGTCTGATACAGCGCCGCATGACCAGCTCTACCTTCACCTACTGTATCCTCACCCATCCCGTGTAGACTGTGAGCCCTCGCGGGCAGGGTCCTCTCCTCCTGTACTTGTCTGTGTCTTGTATTGTTTATGATTATTGTACTTGTCCCTATTATGTACACCCCTTTCACATGTAAAGCGGGATAGATGGCGCAATAATAATAATAATAATAATGATAATAATAATAATTATTACACAGTCTATCCTCCCTGTCAATGATTATTACGCAGTCTATCCTCTTATAGATGATTATTACACAGTCTATCCTCCTATAGATGATTATTACACAGTCTATCCTCCTATAGATAATTATTACGCAATCTATCCTCCCTATAGATGATTATTACACAGTCTATCCTCCTTATAGATGATTATTACGCAGTCTATCCTCCCTATAGATATTACACAGTCTATCCTCCTATAGATGATTATTACACAGTCTATCCTCCTATAGATGATTATTACACAGTCTATCCTCCTATAGATGATTATTACACAGTCTATCCTCTTATAGATGATTATTACACAGTCTATCCTCCTATAGATGATTATTACGCAGTCTATCCTCCTATAGATAATTATTACGCAGTCTATCCTCTTATAGATGATTATTACGCAGTCTATCCTCCTATAGATGATTATTACGCAGTCTATCCTCCTATAGATGATTATTACGCAGTCTATCCTCCTATAGATGATTATTACACAGTCTATCCTCCCTATAGATGATTATTATGCAGTCTATCCTCCCTATAGATGATTATTATGTAGTCTATCCTCCCTATAGATGATTATTACGTAGTCTATCCTCCTATAGATGATTATTACACAGTCTATCCTCCTATAGATGATTATTACGCAGTCTATCCTCCCTATAGATGATTATTATGTAGTCTATCTGTCAGGGCCAGGTGGACGGGCAGACCCAGGAGGTGGATCCACTGGGCCGAACTCCTTGATGGTGGTAAGGGGTCCGGTAGCTGGAGCACTATAGGCAGCAGAACAGTCCGTGCACACGAGTATAACGGAGAAGTCCCTGGGACCACGGAGTCACTGATGGTAGTCCGGGTGACGCAGCTCAGGTTCGGAAGCCGAGAAGATGTCAGGCGGGGTCCGGAACCTTTGGAGCGAGATGACGGGTCACCGCAGGGATCCGAGATGGTACGGACTGTCAGGATGGCAGATAGGCAGCGTTCGGGGTTCGGGATTCGGCAGGACCGGATGGCGAGGCAGGCACGGCTCTACAAGAGAGATAGGTGAGTATATCATAGGGACACTAGGAGACCTGACTCCTAGCTTAAGAAACACGAAGATCAGGCCCCGCCCACTTGGACATTAAACCCCTTTATACCCTGTACCTGTTTGCATCATTTCCTGTTAATGGACGCTGGCCCTTTAAGAAAGGGTCAATGACCGCGCGCGCGCCCTAATGCGCATGCGCGCGGCCCGAGTGCCAGAAGCCAGAGCAGGAAGCTGCGAGGAGGAAGCAGCAGGGCCGGGCTGGGGCTGAGAAGCCGACGGGCGCCGGGAGCGGGGACCAGGACGCCGGGAACGCGCCGGCAATGGATGCTGGAGAGCGGGGAGCGGCGGTGACCGGACCGAGGAACCGGGAAGCGAGGCAGGAGAGCCGGGGAGCGAGACAGGTGAGCCGGAGGGCAGCGCAGGGGACCCGGGGAGCGTGACAGTACCCCCCCCACGCCGCCCTCCCCGCAACCGGGACAGGAAGGCACGGATCAGCGGAGTACCCACATTCTCCCGGGGCTCCCAGGACCTATCCTCAGGACCATACCCTGCCCAGTCCACCAGGAAGAACTGTCGACCCCGTACGGTCTTCATGGCCACGATATCCCTTACCGCATAGATGTCGTCATCGGCAATAGGAGGAGGAGCCGGACTGGCAGCAGCGGAGAAGGGACCAAGGACAACCGGCTTGAGCAGGGAGACGTGGAATGAGTTGGGTATCCTCATCGTGGCCGGAAGCTGTAGCTTGTAGGAGACCTCATTCATCTTGTTGAGGACTTTAAACGGCCCGATGTAGCGAGGACCCAGCTTGTAGGATGGTATCTTCAATCGGACGTACTTGGAAGCAAGCCAGACTAGATCTCCAGGAGAGAAACACGGAGGGTCCAGACGTCTCTTGTCTGCGTGTCTCTTCATCCGCAGGGAAGCACGCCCAAGGGACGCCTTGACAGAGTCCCAAATGGTTGCAAAGTCACGGGCTACCGTATCAGCAGCAGGGACATCCGAAGAAGGGGATACAGGCAATGGGACGGAGGGCTGAAGTCCGTAAACGACATGGAAGGGAGAGCTGGAGGACGATTCACTGATGTGGTGGTTATGGGAGAATTCAGCCCAAGGAAGAAGCGTGGACCAGTCGTCGTGATGGGCGTTGACATAGTGACGTAAGAAGGAGGTCAAGATTTGATTGACCCTTTCCACTTGGCCATTAGACTGAGGATGGTAGGCAGAAGAGAAGTCCAGAGTCACTCCCAGATGTTTGCAGAGAGCCCTCCAGAAGCGGGAGGTGAACTGAGTTCCTCTGTCGGACACAATGTGTGATGGAAAGCCATGCAAGCGGAAGATGTGTTGTATATAGGCGTCCGCTAGTTCCTGAGCAGAGGGCAGTCCAGCCATAGGGACGAAATGAGCCATTTTAGAGAACCGATCCACCACGACCCATATGACTGTGTGTCCGGAGGACAATGGCAAGTCCGTAATAAAGTCCATCGCTATGTGTTGCCACGGAACTGAGGGTATCGGCAGAGGCAGAAGACGACCATATGGCAGGTGTTTGGGCGTCTTGTTCCTGGCACAAGAGGAGCAGGCAGAGACAAAAGCAGAGACGTCCGTGCGAAGGGATGGCCACCAGTAATGACGTACAATCGCACCCCATGTTTTCTTCTGACCAGCATGACCGGCTGTTTTCGAGGCATGACCCCAGTGTAACACTTTTTGCCTGTCAGTCTCAGAGACATAGGTCTTCCCGGGCGGTATCTGGGCCAGGGTGACAGGGGCCACCGGAATGATTTTACTAGGACAGATGATGGGTTGGGTAGTCTCCTCCTCCTGCTCCATGGGCATGAAAGACCTGGACAAGGCATCAGCGCGTACATTCTTGTCCGCGGGTCGGAAATGGAGCTGGAAATCAAACCTGGCAAAGAATAAGGACCACCTGGCTTGCCGTGGGTTCAGTCGCTGAGCGGACCGCAGGTATTCCAGGTTCTTGTGGTCCGTGTAAATAATCACGGGGTACACTGCTCCTTCCAGAAGGTAGCGCCATTCCTCCAGAGCCAGTTTGACTGCCAGTAGCTCTCGGTCACCGATGGTGTAGTTGCGTTCAGGCGCTGAGAAGCTCTTGGAGAAGAATCCGCAAGTCACCATCTTCCCGGAGGAGGACTTCTGCATGAGCACTGCTCCGGCTCCCGAGGAGGAGGCATCCACCTCCAAGGTGAACTGGCGGTTTAACTCCGGACGGTGGAGTACAGGAGAGGAGGCAAATGCCCGCTTCAGAGAGCTAAACGCGGCGTCGGCCGCAGGTGACCAGTCCTTTGGATTAGCCTCCTTCTTGGTCAAAGCGGAGAGAGGGGCAGTCAGAGCAGAGAAGTGAGGGATGAACTGGCGGTAGTAGTTGGCGAACCCCAGGAAGCGTTGGATTGCCTTCAGTCCAGAAGGAGGAGGCCAGTTGAGAATGGAGGAGACCTTCTTTGGATCCATCTGCAGTCCGGTATCGGAGATGATGTACCCCAGGAAGGGGAGAGAAGACTGCTCAAAGACACACTTCTCGTACTTGGCGTACAGACGATTCTCTCTCAGTCTTTGTAGAACCAGCTGTACGTTCTCTCTGTGGGTCTGGAGGTCCGGAGAGAAGACAAGGATGTCATCCAGATACACTACCACACAGACGTAGAGAAGGTCCCGGAAAACGTCGTTCACCAATTCTTGAAAGACGGCTGGGGCGTTACACAGGCCGAAGGGCATCACGCAGTATTCATAGTGCCCATCGCGCGTATTGAACGCGGTCTTCCATTCGTCCCCAGAGCGGATGCGTACCAGATTGTAAGCACCCCGAAGATCCAGCTTGGTGAACACACGAGCTCCTCTAAGCCGGTCAAACAATTCGGGGATGAGCGGCAGAGGGTACTTGTTTTTGACGGTGATTTGATTCAATCCCCGGTAGTCTATGCATGGGCGTAAGTCGCCCTCTTTCTTCTTGACGAAGAAGAAGCCTGCTCCAGCAGGAGAGGAGGATCTCCGAATGAATCCCCTAGCCAGGCTCTCTGTGATGTAAGTAGACATGGCCCTTGTTTCGGCTGGAGACAATGGATATATCCGTCCTCGAGGAGGTGTTGTTCCTGGGAGCAGGTCGATGGCACAATCGCAAGGACGATGTGGCGGAAGTACCTCAGATTCCTTTTTATCAAAGACGTCCGCGAAGGACCAATAGGCCGAGGGCAGTCCCGGTAGGTTCTCTGGAACCGGAGGTCGTCGGATGGGTTGTATGGTCTTCGGACACTTCTCATGGCACGAAGAGCCCCATCGGGTGATTTCGCCAGTACCCCAGCTGACTGATGGTTCGTGTGTCCGTAACCAGGGAAGTCCCAGCAGGATTTGATGGGACATGTGTGGGAGGACGTAGAGAGCGATGTTCTCGGTGTGCAGGGCACCGATACGTAGTTCGACCGGCCTGGTAATCCAGGAGATGGTGTCAGAGAGGGGTCTCCCATCCACAGAGGCAATCACTAGGGGCTTGTCGAGTGGAGTAACAGGCACCTGGTACTTGTCCACCGTGGCCTGCTGGATGAAATTGCCTGCTGCCCCGGAATCGAGGTATGCCTCAGCCGTGAACCGCGTCTCTCCCGTTGTCACTTGCACAGTCCATGTAACCGGGTCTGAGAGAGTCCCAGCACCTAGGGTGGCCTCTCCTACCAACCCTAGGCTTTGGAGTTTCCCGGCCTCTCTGGACAGGAGCGTAGCAGGTGTGTGCCCTCTCCGCAGTAAAAGCAGAGACCCTTGGCGAGCCGCTCTGCTCGACGTTGTTCAGACTGCCGCACTCGGTCGATCTGCATGGGCTCGTGGACGGGGACCCCAGCTGTCGATGACTGAAGTACGGAGGGCTTCTGCGGAGGAGAGGAATGCCGTACCGGACGTCTCTCACGGGACAGTTCCTTGGATCGCTCCTGAAAGCGAATGTCCACTCGAGTCGATAGGGCAATCAGGGCATCCAGGGTGGTCGGTACGTCACGACCCGCCAGCTCATCTTTAATTCGCCCCGAGAGTCCTTCCCAGAAGGCGGCGGTTAGGGCCTCGTTGTTCCACCCGAGTTCTGAAGCCAAGGTGCGAAACCGGATTGCGTATTGACCCACCGTCAGAGTCCCCTGACGTAAGCGGAGAAGAGATGAAGCAGACGCGGAGGCGCGTCCGGGCTCATCAAAGGTGCCACGGAATGCCTGCAGGAAGTCCTGGATGTTCGTGGTAACAGGATCCCCCTTCTCCCACAAGGGGTTCATCCACGCCAGTGCCTCACCCTCTAGATGGGACATGATGAAGGCGACCTTGGCTTGGTCGGAGGCAAACAAATGCGGCAGCTGCGTGAAATGGAGGGAGCATTGGTTTAAGAATCCCCTGCAGGTCTTGGGGTCCCCGGCGTACCGGGGTGGTGAGGCCAAACGAAGTCTGGAAGCATCCGAAGAAGTCGCCACGGGAGCTGGAGCCGTGGATTGACTAGTGGAAGCCCGGGATGCTGAAGACGTAACTGACGCTTGTAGCGTGTTCAGGCGGGCGTCCACAGAAGACATGAATTGCAGCATGCGGGTCTGAGTCTCACGCTGGCGTTGGAGTTCCTCCTGTACGGCTGCTAGTGCTGCAGCGGGATCCATGGCCTGATCTTACTGTCAGGGCCAGGTGGACGGGCAGACCCAGGAGGTGGATCCACTGGGCCGAACTCCTTGATGGTGGTAAGGGGTCCGGTAGCTGGAGCACTACATGTAGCAGAACAGTCCGTGCACAAGAGTATAACGGAGAAGTCCCTGGGACCACGGAGTAACTGATGGTAGTCCGGGTGACGCAGCTCAGGTTCGGAAGCCGAGAAGATGTCAGGCGGGGTCCGGAACCTTTGGAGCGAGATGACGGGTCACCGCAGGGATCCGAGATGGTGCGGACTGTCAGGATGGCAGATAGGCAGCGTTCGGGGTTCGGGATTCGGCAGGACCGGATGGAGAGGCAGGCACGGCTCTACAAGAGAGATAGGTGAGTATATCATAGAGACACTAGGAGACCTGACTCCTAGCTTAAGAAACACGAAGATCAGGCCCCGCCCACTTGGACATTAAACCCCTTTATACCCTGTACCTGTTTGCATCATTTCCTGTTAATGGACGCTGGCCCTTTAAGAAAGGGTCAATGACCGCGCGCGCGCCCTAATGCGCATGCGCGCGGCCCGAGTGCCAGAAGCCAGAGCAGGAAGCTGCGAGGAGGAAGCAGCAGGGCCGGGCTGTGGCTGAGAAGCCGACGGGCGCCGGGAGCGGGGACCAGGACGCCGGGAACGCGCCGGCAATGGATGCTGGAGAGCGGGGAGCGGCGGTGACCGGACCGAGGAACCGGGAAGCGAGGCAGGAGAGCCGGGGAGCGTGACAGGTGAGCCGGAGGGCAGCGCAGGGGACCCGGGGAGCGTGACACTATCCTCCCTATAGATGATTATTATGCAGTCTATCCTCCCTATAGATGATTTTTATGTAGTCTATCCTCCCTATAGATGATTATTACGCAGTCTATCCTCCCTATAGATGATTATTACGCAGTCTATCCTCCTATAGATGATTATTACAGTCTATCCTCCTATAGATGATTATTACGCAGTCTATCCTCCCTATAGATGATTATTACGCAGTCTATCCTCCTATAGATGATTATTACACAGTCTATCCTCCCTATAGATGATTATTACACAGTCTATCCTCCCTATAGATGATTATTACACAGTCTATCCTCCTATAGATGATTATTATGCAGTCTATCCTCCCTATAGATGATTATTACGCAGTCTATCCTCCCTATAGATGATTATTACACAGTCTATCCTCCTATAGATGATTATTATGCAGTCTATCCTCCCTATAGATGATTATTATGTAGTCTATCCTCCCTATAGAAGATTATTACACAGTCTATCCTCCCTATAGAAGATTATTACACAGTCTATCCTCCCTATAGATGATTATTATGCAGTCTATCCTCCTATAGATGATTATTACAGTCTATCCTCCCTATACATGATTATTACGCAGTCTATCCTCCCTATAGATGATTATTACGCAGTCTATCCTCCCTATAGATGATTATTATGCAGTCTATCCTCCTATAGATGATTATTACACAGTCTATCCTCCTATAGATGATTATTACACAGTCTATCCTCCTATAGATGATTATTACACAGTCTATCCTCCCTATACATGATTATTACGCAGTCTATCCTCCCTATAGATGATTATTATCCAGTCTATCCTCCCATAGATGATTATTACACAGTCTATCCTCCCTATACATGATTATTACGCAGTCAATCCTCCCTAAAGATGATTATTATCCAGTCAATCCTCCCTATAGATGATTATTATCCAGTCTATCCTCCCATAGATGATTATTATCCAGTCAATCCTCCCATAGATGATTATTACACAGTCTATCCTCCTATAGATGATTATTACACAGTCTATCCTCCCTATACATGATTATTACACAGTCTATCCTCCCTATACATGATTATTACGCAGTCTATCCTCCCTATAGATGATTATTATCCAGTCTATCCTCCCATAGATGATTATTACACAGTCTATCCTCCCTATAGATGATTATTATGCAGTCTATCCTCCCTATAGATGATTATTACACAGTCTATCCTCCTATAGTTGATCATCACTCAGTCTATCCTCCCACAGATGACCATTCTCCCCTGTGGCGTCCTCTGGCACAGAATGACATGATGACAGAGCAGCAGGGCCTGTGTGGAGGGGCAGCCCCTCTGGGTGGGGTTATGCTGCTGCTCATAGTCCGATCCTGTGCACATGTCGTGTGGTCTGACATGAGAGTGGAGGAAGCTAGCATGGTCTCCATGGAGACGGCGCAGCGCAGACCACTGAGGAGCGGTGAGGACACGACAGCGTCTCCCCCGGCCTCCTGCCTGAGTGGTCGCTCCCAGAATGGAGCGCAGCGCACACGTGACCGCGGAGAGCCCCGCCCCCGGGTCAGGCCTGGCAGCCCAGTGACGACATCGGAGTGAGCGGAGGAGTCCGGAGAGCGAGCGCCGGCGGCGGCCCGGGGCAGACATGCGGGCGGCGGGGCTGCTGCTCGTGCTGCTCCAGCTGTGCGTGTGCCCGGAGCTGGAGGCCAAGGACTGCGACAAGCCCTGTGTGAACGGCGTGTGCCAGCCCGCCAGCGGACAGTGCCAGTGCGAGCCCGGCTGGACCGGAGAGCAGTGCCAGCACTGCGGGGGCCGCTTCAGGTGAGGGCACGGCTTGCGCGCCGGCGCCGGGACACGGTGTACGTGTGCTGTACAGTGTGTACTGAGTGTGTCACTGACCGGCACTCATATACTGTGTGTATACTGTGTGTGTGTACAGTGTATATACTGTGTGTGTGTACAGTGTATATACTGTGTGTGTGTACAGCGTATATACTGTGTGTGTGTGCAGTGTATATACTGTGTGTGTGTACAGTGTATATACTGTGTGTGTGTACAGTGTATATACTGTGTGTGTGTACAGTGTATATACTGTGTGTGTGTACAGCGTATATACTGTGTGTGTGTACAGCGTATATACTGTGTGTGTGTACAGCGTATATACTGTGTGTGTGTACAGCGTATATACTGTGTGTGTGTACAGCGTATATACTGTGTGTGTGTACAGCGTATATACTGTGTGTGTGTACAGCGTATATACTGTGTGTGTGTACAGTGTATATACTGTGTGTGTGTACAGCGTATATACTGTGTGTGTACAGCGTATATACTGTGTGTGTGTACAGCGTATATACTGTGTGTGTGTACAGTGTATATACTGTGTGTGTGTACAGTGTATATACTGTGTGTGTGTACAGTGTATATACTGTGTGTATACTGTGTGTGTATATACTGTGTGTGTGTATACTGTGTGTGTGTACAGCGTATATACTGTGTGTGTGTACAGTGTATATACTGTGTGTGTGTGTACAGTGTATATACTGTGTGTGTGTACAGCGTATATACTGTGTGTGTGTACAGTGTATATACTGTGTGTACAGTGTATATACTGTGTGTGTGTACAGTGTATATACTGTGTGTACAGTGTATATACTGTGTGTGTGTACAGTGTATATACTGTGTGTGTACAGTGTATATACTGTGTGTGTACAGTGTATATACTGTGTGTACAGTGTATATACTGTGTGTGTGTACAGTGTATATACTGTGTGTACAGTGTATATACTGTGTGTGTGTACAGTGTATATACTGTGTGTGTGTACAGTGTATATACTGTGTGTGTGTACAGTGTATATACTGTGTGTGTGTACAGTGTATATACTGTGTGTGTGTACAGTGTATATACTGTGTGTGTGTACAGTGTATATACTGTGTGTGTGTACAGTGTATATACTGTGTGTGTGTACAGTGTATATACTGTGTGTGTGTACAGTGTATATACTGTGTGTGTGTACAGTGTATATACTGTGTGTGTGTACAGTGTATATACTGTGTGTGTGTACAGTGTATATACTGTGTGTGTGTACAGTGTATATACTGTGTGTGTGTGTACAGTGTATATACTGTGTGTGTGTACAGTGTATATACTGTGTGTGTGTGTACAGTGTATATACTGTGTGTGTGTACAGTGTATATACTGTGTGTGTGTGTACAGTGTATATACTGTGTGTGTGTACAGTGTATATACTGTGTGTGTGTACAGTGTATATACTGTGTGTGTGTACAGTGTATATACTGTGTGTGTGTACAGTGTATATACTGTGTGTGTGTACAGTGTATATACTGTGTGTGTGTACAGTGTATATACTGTGTGTGTGTACAGTGTATATACTGTGTGTGTGTACAGTGTATATACTGTGTGTATACTGTGTGTGTATATACTGTGTGTGTATATACTGTGTGTGTGTACAGCGTATATACTGTGTGTGTGTACAGCGTATATACTGTGTGTGTGTGTACAGTGTATATACTGTGTGTGTACAGTGTATATACTGTGTGTGTGTGTACAGTGTATATACTGTGTGTGTACAGTGTATATACTGTGTGTGTACAGTGTATATACTGTGTGTACAGTGTATATACTGTGTGTGTGTACAGTGTATATACTGTGTGTGTGTACAGTGTATATACTGTGTGTGTGTACAGTGTATATACTGTGTGTGTGTACAGTGTATATACTGTGTGTGTACAGTGTATATACTGTGTGTGTGTACAGTGTATATACTGTGTGTGTGTGTACAGTGTATATACTGTGTGTGTGTACAGTGTATATACTGTGTGTGTGTACAGTGTATATACTGTGTGTGTGTACAGTGTATATACTGTGTGTGTGTGTGTACAGTGTATATACTGTGTGTGTGTGTGTACAGTGTATATACTGTGTGTGTGTGTGTACAGTGTATATACTGTGTGTGTGTGTGTACAGTGTATATACTGTGTGTGTGTGTGTACAGTGTATATACTGTGTGTGTGTGTGTACAGTGTATATACTGTGTGTGTGTGTGTACAGTGTATATACTGTGTGTGTGTGTGTACAGTGTATATACTGTGTGTGTGTACAGTGTATATACTGTGTGTGTGTACAGTGTATATACTGTGTGTGTGTACAGTGTATATACTGTGTGTGTGTACAGTGTATATACTGTGTGTGTGTACAGTGTATATACTGTGTGTGTACAGTGTATATATTGTGTGTGTGTGTGTACAGTGTATATACTGTGTGTGTGTGTACAGTGTATATACTGTGTGTGTGTGTAGTGTATATACTGTGTGTGTGTGTACAGTGTATATACTGTGTGTGTACAGTGTATATACTGTGTGTGTGTGTACAGTGTATATACTGTGTGTGTGTGTGTACAGTGTATATACTGTGTGTGTGTGTACAGTGTATATACTGTGTGTGTGTGTGTACAGTGTATATACTGTGTGTGTGTACAGTGTATATACTGTGTGTGTGTACAGTGTATATACTGTGTGTGTGTGTACAGTGTGTATATACTGTGTGTGTGTGTACAGTGTATATACTGTGTGTGTACAGTGTATATACTGTGTGTGTACAGTGTGTATATACTGTGTGTGTGTACAGTGTATATACTGTGTGTGTACAGTGTGTATATACTGTGTGTGTGTACAGTGTGTATATACTGTGTGTACAGTGTATATACTGTGTGTGTACAGTGTATATACTGTGTGTATATGCTGTGTGTGCGTTCAGCGTATATGCTGTGTGTGCGTACAGCGTATATGCTGTGTGTGCGTACAGCGTATATGCTGTGTGTGCGTACAGCGTATATGCTGTGTGTGCGTACAGCGTATATGCTGTGTGTGCGTACAGCGTATATGCTGTGTGTGCGTACAGCGTATATGCTGTGTGTGCGTACAGCGTATATGCTGTGTGTGCGTACAGCGTATATGCTGTGTGTGTGCGTACAGCGTATATGCTGTGTGTGTGCGTACAGCGTATATGCTGTGTGTGTGCGTACAGCGTATATGCTGTGTGTGTGCGTACAGCGTATATGCTGTGTGTGTGCGTACAGCGTATATGCTGTGTGTGTGCGTACAGCGTATATGCTGTGTGTGTGCGTACAGCGTATATGCTGTGTGTGTGCGTACAGCGTATATGCTGTGTGTGTGCGTACAGCGTATATGCTGTGTGTGTGCGTACAGCGTATATGCTGTGTGTGTGCGTACAGCGTATATGCTGTGTGTGTGCGTACAGCGTATATGCTGTGTGTGTGCGTACAGCGTATATGCTGTGTGTGTGCGTACAGCGTATATGCTGTGTGTGTGCGTACAGCGTATATGCTGTGTGTGTGCGTACAGCGTATATGCTGTGTGTGTGCGTACAGCGTATATGCTGTGCGTGTGCGTACAGCGTATATGCTGTGCGTGTGCGTACAGCGTATATGCTGTGCGTGTGCGTACAGCGTATATGCTGTGCGTGTGCGTACAGCGTATATGCTGTGCGTGTGCGTACAGCGTATATGCTGTGCGTGTGCGTACAGCGTATATGCTGTGCGTGTGCGTACAGCGTATATGCTGTGCGTGTGCGTACAGCGTATATGCTGTGCGTGTGCGTACAGCGTATATGCTGTGCGTGTGCGTACAGCGTATATGCTGTGCGTGTGCGTACAGCGTATATGCTGTGCGTGTGCGTACAGCGTATATGCTGTGCGTGTGCGTACAGCGTATATGCTGTGCGTGTGCGTACAGCGTATATGCTGTGCGTGTGCGTACAGCGTATATGCTGTGCGTGTGCGTACAGCGTATATGCTGTGCGTGTGCGTACAGCGTATATGCTGTGCGTGTGCGTACAGCGTATATGCTGTGCGTGTGCGTACAGCGTATATGCTGTGCGTGTGCGTACAGCGTATATGCTGTGCGTGTGCGTACAGCGTATATGCTGTGCGTGTGCGTACAGCGTATATGCTGTGTGTGTGTGCGTACAGCGTATATGCTGTGTGTGTGTGCGTACAGCGTATATGCTGTGTGTGTGTGCGTACAG
Organism: Anomaloglossus baeobatrachus; assembly: GCF_048569485.1. Classification (NCBI taxonomy): domain Eukaryota; kingdom Metazoa; phylum Chordata; class Amphibia; order Anura; family Aromobatidae; genus Anomaloglossus; species Anomaloglossus baeobatrachus. Next base: position 35,893,135 of record NC_134353.1, read on the forward strand.
CGTATATGCTGTGTGTGTGTGCGTACAGCGTATATGCTGTGTGTGTGTGCGTACAGCGTATATGCTGTGTGTGTGTGCGTACAGCGTATATGCTGTGTGTGTGTGCGTACAGCGTATATGCTGTGTGTGTGTGCGTACAGCGTATATGCTGTGTGTGTGTGCGTACAGCGTATATGCTGTGTGTGTGTGCGTACTGCGTATATGCTGTGTGTGTGTGCGTACAGCGTGTATATACTGTGTGTGTGTGCGTACAGCGTGTATATACTGTGTGTGTGTGCGTACAGCGTATATACTGTGTGTGTGTGTGCGTACAGCGTATATGCTGTGTGGGTGTGTGCGTACAGCGTTTATACTGTGTGTGTGTGTGCGTACAGCGTATATACTGTGTGTGTGTGCGTACAGCGTATATACTGTGTGTGTGCAGCGTGCGATGTACAGTGTCATACTGTGTACGTGTGTATGGAGTGTTTTTATATCTCCAAACAGTATATCACACAAGTGAGTACACCCCTCACATTTGTGTAAATATTTTGTCTTTTCCTGGGACAGCACTGCAGATCTGCCCCTGTGATACAATGTGCAGTGTCAGTGTGCAGCTTGTATAACAGGGTAAACAACTTAACACACAGACATTAATGGCTAAACCTCTGGCAACAAAGTGAGTACACCCCTAAGTGAAAATGACCAAATTGTGAATATTTTGTGTGGCCGCCATTATTTACCAGCACGACAGTCTCTCTTGGTCATGGAGGTCACTAGAGCTTCACAAGAGCCGCTTAATCCTCTTCCATCCTCCATGATGACATCACAGAGCTGGTGGATGTTAGAGAACTTGCGCTCCTTCCATATGAAGAGGTCCCACAGATGCTCTATAGGGTTTAGGTCTGGACAGCCTCGGCTGGTCCAGCGCCTTCACCCTCATGTTCTTTAGCGAGGTAGTGGTGGTCTTGGAGGTGTTTAGGGTCGTTATCATATTGGAATATGAAGGGAGGAGATCATCCTCTGTTTTAGTATGTCACAGGACATGTTGGCATTCATGGTTCCCTCAATGATCTAGCCCCTACAGCTGGGAGCACTCATGCAGCCCCAAACCATGATATTCCCACCACCATGCCTGACTGTAGGCAGGATACACTTCTCTTTGCCCTCCTCATCTGGTTGCAGCCACACTCCCTTCACACCATCTGAATCAAATAAGTTTATCTTGGTCTCATCAGACAACCATAATACACTCCTCTGTACTCGCCCTCCGCGGATCCATAATACACTCACCTGTACTCGCCCTCCGCGGGTCGATAATACACTCATCTGTACTCGCCCTCCGCGGGTCCATAATACACTCACCTGTACTCGCCCTCCACGGGTCCATAATACACTCACCTGTACTCTCCCTCCGCGGGTCCATAATACACTCACCTGTACTCTCCCTCCGCGGGTCCATAATACACTCTCCTGTACTCGCCCTCCGCGGGTCCATAATACACTCATCTGTACTCGCCCTCCGCGGGTCCATAATACACTCACCTGTACTCGCCCTCCGCGGGTCCATAATACACTCACCTGTACTCGCCCTCCGCGGGTCCATAATACACTCACCTGTACTCGCCCTCCGCGGGTCCATAATACACTCACCTGTACTCTCCCTCCGCGGATCCATTATACGCTCACCTGTACTCTCCCTCCGCGGATCCATAATACTCACCTGTACTCTCCCTCCGCGGATCCATAATACACTTACCTGTACTCGCCCTCCGCGGGTCCATAATACACTCACCTGTACTCGCCCTCCGCGGGTCCATAATACACTCCTCTGTACTCGCCCTCCGCGGGTCCATAATACACTCATCTGTACTCGCCCTCCGCGGGTCCATAATACACTCATCTGTACTCGCCCTCCGCGGGTCCATAATACACTCACCTGTACTCACCCTCCGCGGGTCCATAATACACTCACCTGTACTCGCCCTCCGCGGGTCCATAATACACTCACCTGTACTCGCCCTCCATAAGTCCATAATACACTCACCTGTACTCGCCCTCCGCGGGTCCATAATACACTCCTCTGTACTCGCCCTCTGCGGGTCCATAATACACTCCTCTGTACTCGCCCTCCGCGGGTCCATAATACACTCACCTGTACTCTCCCTCCGCGGGTCCATAATACACTCATCTGTACTCTCCCTCCGCGGGTCCATAATACACTCATCTGTACTCTCCCTCCGCGGGTCCATAATACACTCCTCTGAACTCGCCCTCCGCGGGTCTGTAATACACTCACCTGTACTCGCCCTGATGGAGGAGGCTCGCTGTGACTCCTGATGGAGGAAGGGGAGGCTCGCTGGGACTCCTGATGGAGGAGGGGGAGGCCCGCTGTGACTCCTGATGGAGGAGGGGGAGGCCCGCTGTGACTCCTGATGGAGGAGGGGGAGGCCCGCTGTGACTCCTGATGGAGGAGGGGGAGGCCCGCTGTGACTCCTGATGGAGGAGGGGGAGGCCCGCTGTGACTCCTGATGGAGGAGGGGGAGGCCCGCTGTGACTCCTGATGGAGGAGGGGGAGGCCCGCTGTGACTCCTGATGGAGGAGGGGGAGGCCCGCTGTGACTCCTGATGGAGGAGGGGGAGGCCCGCTGTGACTCCTGATGGAGGAGGGGGAGGCCCGCTGTGACTCCTGATGGAGGAGGGGGAGGCCCGCTGTGACTCCTGATGGAGGAGGGGGAGGCCCGCTGTGACTCCTGATGGAGGAGGGGGAGGCCCGCTGTGACTCCTGATGGAGGAGGGGGAGGCCCGCTGTGACTCCTGATGGAGGAGGGGGAGGCCCGCTGTGACTCCTGATGGAGGAGGGGGAGGCCCGCTGTGACTCCTGATGGAGGAGGGGGAGGCCCGCTGTGACTCCTGATGGAGGAGGGGGAGGCCCGCTGTGACTCCTGATGGAGGAGGGGGAGGCCCGCTGTGACTCCTGATGGAGGAGGGGGAGGCCCGCTGTGACTCCTGATGGAGGAGGGGGAGGCCCGCTGTGACTCCTGATGGAGGAGGGGGAGGCCCGCTGTGACTCCTGATGGAGGAGGGGGAGGCCCGCTGTGACTCCTGATGGAGGAGGGGGAGGCCCGCTGTGACTCCTGATGGAGGAGGGGGAGGCCCGCTGTGACTCCTGATGGAGGAGGGGGAGGCCCGCTGTGACTCCTGATGGAGGAGGGGGAGGCCCGCTGTGACTCCTGATGGAGGAGGGGGAGGCCCGCTGTGACTCCTGATGGAGGAGGGGGAGGCCCGCTGTGACACCTGATGGAGGAGGGGGAGGCCCGCTGTGACACCTGATGGAGGAGGGGGAGGCCCGCTGTGACTCCTGATGGAGGAGGGGCAGGCCCGCTGTGACTCCTGATGGAGGAGGGGGAGGCCCGCTGTGACTCCTGATGGAGGAGGGGGAGGCCCGCTGTGACTCCTGATGGAGGAGGGGGAGGCCCGCTGTGACTCCTGATGGAGGAGGGGGAGGCCCGCTGTGACTCCTGATGGAGGAGGGGGAGGCCCGCTGTGACTCCTGATGGAGGAGGGGGAGGCCCGCTGTGTCTCCTGATGGAGGAGGGGGAGGCCCGCTGTGTCTCCTGATGGAGGAGGGGGAGGCCCGCTGTGACTCCTGATGGAGGAGGGGGAGGCCCGCTGTGACTCCTGATGGAGGAGGGGGAGGCCCGCTGTGACTCCTGATGGAGGAGGGGGAGGCCCGCTGTGACTCCTGATGGAGGAGGGGGAGGCCCGCTGTGACTCCTGATGGAGGAGGGGGAGGCCCGCTGTGACTCCTGATGGAGGAGGGGGAGGCCCGCTGTGACTCCTAGGTTTGTTTTTAGGGGATTGAAGCAGGAGCAAAGTACATTTTAAACAATAGATTTTGGAATAATAATAATTTTCATAAGTGGAAGTTTACTTTTTTTTTTTTTTGTTATGTATGTGCCCCTGCTATGTGCTGTGAAGTGGCCATGTCTGACCGTACAGGGACATGGTCTGATCATACCACAGCTTCTGGGCTGGGGTATACAGATAACACAGCACAGGATCATATCTGATTTCTTTCTGGTAGGTAAAATATTTCCTTGCTTGTTTAAGAATGTTTTACCTCACAGAAAACTGCACCTGTGATCCCACGCTGTACGATCTGTATATCATTTGTGTCACCCCCGGCCCCAGGAGCTGTGGTATGATCAGACCATGTCCCTGTACGGTCAGACACGGCTATTACACAGTACACAGCAAGGACACATATATAAGATTATCTTATTAATATATAATGCTACCAAGCACCATCAGTCATTGGATGATGCTAAAAAAAGCACCATCAGTCATTGAATGATGCTACCAAGCACCACCAGTCATTGTATGATGCTACCAAGCACCATCAGACACTGTATGATGCTACCAAGCACCATCAGACACTGTATGATGCTACCAAGCACCATCAGACACTGTATGATGCTACCAAGCGCCATCAGACATCTAATACTAGACAATGCTTTGATCTTTTGACCTTCAGGCTCCATATCTCACCATCCTCTACATCTTTGAGTGGGAGGCAACCTTCATTTTATAGACAATCATCTTGGTTATCTGATACATAAATGTGACTTGCAGCTATTTAGCATTTGATTAGTTATGCAGATACTTGTCATGACACCCCATTGTTACTGTTTTGCTCCTGATGGTGGAAAAAGCTTTTTCCTCCTGTATACTACAAATCACAACCTGTTCTCACATTCCCTAATAACTCAGTGTGTTATTGGGTTGATTCCAAGGCAAAAGTAACTGGTTTGAATATAGGAGCAGCCATGAAGATTTCCCAAAAAATGAGAAACCGCATCATCCAGCTCCCAAGAAAATTGCTAAACTGCATCATGTGAGGCCATGACAGGTGGAGGATTAAGAAATGAAGTCCGTCCATCCATTCAAAAGCCAAGAGATGACGTCCGGGCTAAAATGTCAGTCAACAAGTCGCTCCTCACAAGGTCTATCAGTTCTGGTGACACCCGGCAGTGGAGGCGGCTCGTGTGCTTCATAATAGTGAGATCACAGACGGTCATGAAGCACCATGCGACGCACGTTACACAAGTCTGGAATGGTCGCCCGAAATAAGGTGAAGAAGCCGCAACTCTAATATCATCATAAGACACATTGGCTCAAGTTTACAAAAAAAGTACGAAAAGTAGAAGATTGGAAACGGGAGATTTAGAGCGATGAGACGAAAGTGAATAGACTGCTCTGGTGGGGGCAAATAGGTCTGAAAAAAGGGCTAATGGATGGAGAAATGGAAGCAACTGTCAAGTTCGGTGGGGGAAGCCTGATCATTTGAAGGGGGGGGGGGTTTACAGCCAAAGGTTATGGACACTTGACCAGGATTTATGGTGGTCTCAATGCTGAGCTATATGTGAGTGTCCTACAAGACGAATAACTTCATACACTCGAGTACTACGGGTATGAAAAGGACGAAATAGTGTTACAGCAGGAGAACGACCTGAAGCATACGGCGAGTCTGGAGAAGAAATGGGTCACTGACAATGAAGTAGAAGAGCTGGATTGTCCCCACAGTCCCCAGACCTTAATCCAATCCAACACTTGTGGGTGAAAAAACAGCTGTATACATCCCCAAGTGAGCGACCAGTATACACCAAGACTGGGAATGTGGAGAAGAGACCTGACCAGTATACACCGACACTGGGAACGTGGAGCAGAGACCTGACCAGTATACACCAACACTGGGAACGTGGAGAAGAGACCTAACCAGTATACACCAACACTAAGAACATGGAGAAGAGACCTGACCAGTATACACCAACACTGGGAACGTGGAGAAGAGACCTGACCAGTATACACCAACACTGGGAATGTGGAGAAGAGACCTGACCAGTATACACCAACACTGGGAACGTAGAGAAGAGATCTGACCAGTATACACCAACACTGGGAACGTGGAGAAGAGACCTCACCAGTATACACCAACACTGAGAACGTGGAGAAGAGACCTCACCAGTATACACCAACACTGGGAACGTGGAGAAGAGACCTGACCAGTATACACCAACACTGGGAACGTAGAGAAGAGACCTGACCATTATACCCCAACACTGGGAACATGGAGAAGAGACCTGACCAGTATACACCAACACTGGGAACATGAAGAAGAGAGCCGACCAGTATACACCAACACTGGGAATGTGGAGAAGAGACCTGACCAGTATACACCAACACTGAGAACGTGGAGAAGAGACCTGACCAGTATACACCAACACTGGGAATGTGGAGAAGAGACCTGACCAGTATACACCAACACTGAGAACGTGGAGAAGAGACCTGACCAGTATTCACCAACACTGGGAACGTGGAGAAGAGACCTGACCAGTATACACCAACACTGGGAACATGAAGAAGAGAGCCGACCAGTATACACCAACACTGGGAATGTGGAGAAGAGACCTGACCAGTATACACCAACACTGAGAACGTGGAGAAGAGACCTGACCAGTATACACCAACACTGGGAACGTGGAGAAGAGACCTGACCAGTATACACCAACACTGGGAACGTATAGAAGAGACCTGACCAGTATACACCAACACTGGGAACATGAAGAAGAGAGCCGACCAGTATACACCAACACTGGGAATGTGGAGAAGAGACCTGACCAGTATACACCAACACTGAGAACGTGGAGAAGAGACCTGACCAGTATACACCAACACTGGGAACGTGGAGAAGAGACCTGACCAGTATACACCAACACTGGGAACGTATAGAAGAGACCTGACCAGTATACACCAACACTGGGAATGTGGAGAAGAGACCTGACCAGTATACACCAACACTGGGAATGTGGAGAAGAGACCTGACCAGTATACACCAACACTGAGAACGTGGAGAAGAGACCTGACCAGTATACACCAACACTGGAAACATGGAGAAGAGACCTGACCAGTATACACCAACACTGGGAACGTGGAGAAGAGACCTGACCAGTATACACCAACACTGGGAACGTGGAGAAGAGACCTGACCAGTATACACCAACACTGGGAACGTGGAGAAGAGACCTGACCAGTATACACTGTGACGGGGTGTACATCAGAGCAAAGAGAGACAACAGGCCGAGGATGATCCAACAGGTTTACTAACAGGAATACAGGAACAGCACACGACAAGTCCAAATAAAACAGATTCGGGGGCACCTCCCGATAATCCAAAGTGCCAGATCACAACGTAATAGTCCTTTTCAGAGTCCCAGAAATCCCACACAATCCACTGGACGGCGAGGTCTGTCCGCAGATTCAGATCTCGCTCCCTTCCTCTTCAAAAACTCAACTCCCAACTGCATTTAGAAACAGGAGTGAATTGTTTGAGCTCGTGGGCCCGCCCCTCAAGGGTAGGGGTCTATGCAATGGTTGGGCCCACTAGAAGATTCTAGAAGGTTGGCTCCGAGATGTCTACAGGTTTGTGTAGTTGGCGTTATCCACTGCTTACGAAACAATGAGAAGTTCCCCTGGCTGTGTGGACAAGAGATAATTGCATTATGGGCCCAGAGACACAGGAGATGGGGGGAAGGTATGGTTACTTACATCCCAAGACATTTCAAAGTGTTCAGTAAGTACAACCAAAGGAAAGTGACATCACATCCTGACATAGTATTACAGCAAATACAGTGAGAAGGTAAAATACATCATGACAATTCCTTCCCCTCCCAACTTGTGTACGTACTAGGGACCTCTACAGGTCGCTGGTTAAGTACACGCAGGCATGGCTGACAGGACTCAAGGCTCCTCTTGCCTGGACAGTCCATCTGCATTTTGGTGTTGGCTGCCCCTTCTATATTGTATGGTAAAGTTATAGGGCTGCAGAGCCAGGCTCCATCGCAGTAAGCGTCCATTGTCCCCAGAGACTCTGTTCAGCCAGGTGAGGGGATTGTGATCAGTAACCACAGTGAATTCCCGTCCATACAGATACGGCCGTAGTTTCTTAAGGGCCCACACTACAGCCAGACATTCCTTCTCAACAGTTGCATAGGCCACTTCTCGGTCCAGCAGTTTCCGGCTGAGATAGGCGATGGGGTGCTCGTCCCCAGCTGCATTCACCTGGCTGAGGACAGCTCCCAGTCCATAAGCAGAGGCGTCCGTCTGCACAATGAATCTCCTCTTGTAGTCTGGAGCAGCCAGGACAGGATTGCAGATCAAAGCATCCTTCAGCCGGTTAAAAGCCTCATCACAGGCTGGAGTCCAGATCACCAGCCGGGGCATTGTTTTCTTGGTCAGGTCGGTAAGAGGCTTGGCCACAGAGCTGAAATGAGAAACAAATTTTCGGTAATAACTGGCAGTGCCCAGAAAAGCCATAACTTGTTCCTTAGTTTGGGGTACAGGCCAGTCTCTAATAGCCTGGATTTTGGCAGGCTCAGGTCGGAGCTTCCCTCCTCCCACTCTATGTCCTAGGTACTGGACTTCCCCCATCCCCAATTGGCATTTATCGGGTCGAATAGTTAGGCCGGCTGCAAGAATCAGGTCCAAAATAATGGCTACTTGATTCAGATGTTCCTCCCATGTGTGGCTGAAGACGGCGATATCATCCAAGTAGGCACAAGCAAAGTCATCACATCCCCGGAGGATCTGATCCACCATTCTCTGGAAGGTGGCCGGGGCATTTTTCATTCCAAAAGGCATGCTTAGAAATTCATACAGACCAAAGGGGGTTATAAAAGCGGACCGTTCTCTCCCTTCATCCGTTAGAGGGATCTGCCAGTATCCCTTACTGAGATCCAAGGTAGTGACATATCGGGACCCAGCCAGTCGGTCTAGAAGTTCGTCAATACGAGGCATTGGGTAAGGATCGCTGACGGTATGGTCGTTTAGTCGCCGATAGTCCACACAAAATCGAGTACTCCCATCCTTCTTGGGTACTAACACCACAGGGGAGGCCCAAGGGCTATGGGAGGCCTGGATTACCCCAAGCTGTAACATCTCCTCCAGTTCGTGCTGCATGGTGTTTCGAACTGATTCAGGTACCCGGTAAGGAGCCAGTTGTATGGGACGGATGCCCTGAGTGTCCACATAATGTTGGGTGACGGTGGTTCGACCTGGTTGGGATGAGAAAGCAGCCCGTCTCTGTTGAAGCACTTCCAGCATCTGGATTTTCTGTAAGGAGTCCAGGTAATCTCCCAGGGGAACCTGTTCCACAGTGGATGGGGCTCTCGCTGCTTCCACGAGATCAGGTAGAGAGTCCTCATCCTCTTGACCATCTTCTGAAGCCAACCGACAGCTTGCTATCATTGGAATGTTCCGGTCATGGTACTCCTTAATCATATTCACATGGACAGTCTTTTGCCTTAGCCCCTGATCATCTAAAGCAAGAAGGTAATTGGTATCATTCAGTTTTCTGAGAACCCGGAAGGGACCCTCCCATGTGGTCTGCAGTTTATTCTGCCGATGGGGAACAATCATTAAGACTTGTTGTCCTTCTACAAACTCCCGATAGCGTGCGTTACGGTCATACCATGTCTTCTGTCTGGTTTGAGCCATACGCAAATGACTCTGTGCAAAACTAGCAAGTTGGGCCAAGGTTTCTCGCAGCTTTAGGACATAAGGGACAACAGGGGTTCCTGTATCTTCAACTTGCCCCTCCCAGTATTCCTTGAGCAGGGTTAAGGGTCCTCGGACCTTTCTTCCATAGAGTAGTTCAAAGGGGGAGAACCCAGTGGACTCCTGGGGAACTTCCCGATAGGCAAACAAGAGATGGGGTAGGTACTTCTCCCAGTCTGAATCTCGGTCCGTGAAGGCCCTCAGCATATTCTTCAGAGTGCCGTTGAATCGTTCACAAAGTCCATTTGTTTGGGGATGATACGGGGTCGTTCGGATCGCTCGTACTCCACAGGTGCGCCACAGACACTGGACCAACTCTGACATAAACTGGGAGCCTTGGTCCGACAAGATCTCACTGGGGAATCCTACTCTGGTAAAAATAATAACCAAGGCCTCGGCCACCTTGGCTGCAGAGATACTTGACAAGGCCACGGCTTCTGGATATCGGGTGGCGTAGTCCACAACAGTGAGAATGTACTGCTTTCCAGATTTACTTGGTTTAGCCAGAGGTCCAATGATATCAACAGCTACTCTTTGAAAGGGTTCTTCTATTATAGGGAGCGGTTGCAGGGGTGCCTTTGGGTGATCTCCGGGTCGCCCTCTACGCTGACATATGTCACAAGTTCGGCAGAAATGCGCCACTGCTTGGGAAATCCCCGGCCAATAAAAAGTTTGAGTCAATCGTCTCTCGGTGCGGGTTTTGCCTTGATGGCCAGCCGTAGGAATGTCATGAGCCAGGTGTAATAGGGGAATTCTGTACTTCTGAGGAACAATCAGCTGTTTGCTATAAGTCCAGGGCTTATCTAGGGAGTCGGCATTGGCAACCCGATACAGAAGTCCATTTTCTCTGATAATTCTTTCTCCGTTTTCCCCTAGCTGCCCTATTTCAGCCCGAGTTCTAAAACTAGCAAGGGTGGGGTCAGTCTCTACTTCTTGTCTAAACTGAACTTTGTCCCAAGTAACATTCATATTATCCCCACAAGAAGAATCACTCACCGGCTGTAATGGCAGTTCTGGTGGCCTCAGTTCCATGGATGGGTTGTACACGTCCACATGGGCTGCTCTCTTGGCTTGACTTCTGGTTACCGCACCGACAAAGTGGCAATGAAGATTCCCCACATCATTTCCTAGAAGAACGTCTGCAGGGAGGCCGCTCATCACACCGACCACACATTGTTTTGCCCCAAAGCCATAATCCAGGGTCACACTCGCTCTTGGAATATATCTCTGGGTACCTCCTGCCAGTTCAATGGCAATTCCTGGTCCCTTTTGAATTGCTTGTGGTTGAATTACTCGGGGATCGGCTATGGTGAGGAAAGCCCCAGTGTCACGGAAGCCAACAACTTTTTGGCCATCCAGCACGACCTCCTGTAGATGTTTGTCCTGAAGATCAGAAGAACAGGTGGCTGGAGCTCGCACCCCATAGACTCCGGGTAGGGGAGCCAGGATATCTGAGTCACTTGGCAAGTCATCAGGCACAGAATCCAGCTCTTCTCCTGGTGAAGGTGTCTGTAGGTAATGAACAGGCAAAGGCGGTCTGTAGCTGTTCTGTCTACGAACACCTGGACATTGGAATTGCATGTGCCCAGGCTGCCCACATCCATAACATCTGCGCTCTGGGATTCTTCCTCCGCGTCGTATTCCCAAAGGTGGAGCATGAGTAATGCGAGGCACAGTCACACGAAGGTCCCCATGAGTTGACGGTCTAGGGTGATGGTGAACATTGGGGCCAGAAGGACCAGGGGCCACCAGCGTTGGGGGGTTGGTGTTTTTTTTCTCACTGGGTAGTAGTTTTTTCCACTGAGGCTTGATGGTGAGAGCCTCATCAGCTAGAGCTGCAGCTTCCTCCACAGTGGCTGGTCTCCTTTCACGCACCCATTCCCGGATCTCAGCGGGGCACTTGAAGTAAAACTGCTCTTTTAGGAGGACCTGGAGGACGGTCTCCAAGGTTAAGGCCTCCTCTGCCTCCAACCAACGATGCCACAGATGTTTGAGTTTGTGGGCATACATCTTGAAGGACACTTCCTCATCACATGCTAGAGTACGGAACTGAGTCCTGTAAGTGTCTGGCGTTACAGCATAATGTTCTAGAATAGTCTGTTTAATATCCGCATACTCACAGTTCCACCGAGGGTCCATAGCTCTATAGGCTGCAGCAGCTCCACCCTCTAAGAGCCCAACCAGATGCCGGACGCGCTCCCTTTCTGGGACTTCCATTAATCGACACTGATGCTCAAAGTCCTGGAAGAAGCCCTCAATGTCACCAGCAGCCTCATTAAACTGCTTGAAGTCTTTGCGGGACACTCTGGGAAGTTCCCTCATGATGGGTGCTGGGGTTACAGTCTGTCTGGAACCTCTCGCGGCTTCCACAGCGAGCTGCTTATCCAGCAATGCCATCTCCTCCATCCTGCGCTCCTTCTCTTCAGCTCCACGCATGGCCTCCCTCTTATCTTCTATGGTGGCCTCATCTCCAAGCAGTGCCATCTTTTCCTTGTACCACACAACCCATTGACTTTTTTGGGTATTCACCTCCGGCTCCCGTCTTTGCTCCCCTTGCTGTGGAAATTGTTCCTCGGTGCCATCTTGCAGGCAAGCGTGTTCCAATGCCTCAATTAGTTGCTCCTTAGAGAGTCCTTTGTAGCCGACACCTAATTCACGGGCCTTTGTTTGTAGACTCGCCACAGTCCAGTTCCTGTATCCTGAGGTTCTGGTTTCAGACGTCGATTGGCTGTTGTCCTCCATTTCTTCTGCTCTGATCCCGCCGCTGCCACCAGTTTGTGACGGGGTGTACATCAGAGCAAAGAGAGACAACAGGCCGAGGATGATCCAACAGGTTTACTAACAGGAATACAGGAACAGCACACGACAAGTCCAAATAAAACAGATTCGGGGGCACCTCCCGATAATCCAAAGTGCCAGATCACAACGTAATAGTCCTTTTCAGAGTCCCAGAAATCCCACACAATCCACTGGACGGCGAGGTCTGTCCGCAGATTCAGATCTCGCTCCCTTCCTCTTCAAAAACTCAACTCCCAACTGCATTTAGAAACAGGAGTGAATTGTTTGAGCTCGTGGGCCCGCCCCTCAAGGGTAGGGGTCTATGCAATGGTTGGGCCCACTAGAAGATTCTAGAAGGTTGGCTCCGAGATGTCTACAGGTTTGTGTAGTTGGCGTTATCCACTGCTTACGAAACAATGAGAAGTTCCCCTGGCTGTGTGGACAAGAGATAATTGCATTATGGGCCCAGAGACACAGGAGATGGGGGGAAGGTATGGTTACTTACATCCCAAGACATTTCAAAGTGTTCAGTAAGTACAACCAAAGGAAAGTGACATCACATCCTGACATAGTATTACAGCAAATACAGTGAGAAGGTAAAATACATCATGACATACACCAACACTGGGAACGTGGAGGAGAGACCTGACCAGTATACACCAACACTGGGAACGTGGAGTAGAGACCTGTGATGATCTATGGAGACATGCTGGAATCTGATCGGGAAGGATTCAGGAGGGGTGACAGCCAAATGAGGATTAACAAATTACTAACAAAATAATAAAAAATAAAATTTTGATTTTTAGAAGCAAAACAGTAACAATGCAGTGACATGACAATAATCTGCATAACTAATCATATGCTAAATAACTGCAAGTCACATTTATGTATGAGATAGCCAAGATGATTGTCTATAAAATGAAGGTCATCTCACGCTCAAAGCTGCAGTGGATGGTGAGATATGGAGCCAGAAAGCCAATAGTGTGAAACATTGTTACCCTTTTGCTTGTCAATGTATTTCATACTACACAGCACCAGCAGTCATTTCATAATACCACCAAAAGAAAACTACATTTGTATCACAAATTTCGGCTCAGCAGCTATACCTTTTACCGTAGTTTGTAAACCAATAAATGGTGGGGGAAAGGAAACCTCAAAAATGTATCATTGATATATTTGGCAAAAAAGATGGTGCCACCTGTAACCGATAACCGCCCAGACCTGGCCCTGATCCCTGCCGCCTGGTATTAGTAGTTTATACTGTGCATTATTGCGGCTCTTCTGCTCCAGCACAGACTTTCCCATTGTGAGAATCATTTTTTATGACGCGGAAGGTGATCATTTTATTACCAGTAAAGTGGTTTATGGCCGCCCTGCTGTCTGACGTGACGCTTGTGCTGCTCTGCTGTCACACGGTTTATTCTGGAATTCATTCCGGAAACAGACACTTCACTGGGATTAATAAGCTCATATCAAAGGTAGTGACGCCTCGTGGGGTTTAGATCACGTCCAGTATACTGCAATTTACAGCAGATAGAAAACTTCTCTGCCCCCTACCCGATCCATAGAATAAGCTGCACCCGTACACCAGATACCTTCTTACTGTATCATAGCGGGTATATTCGTGTCTGTGCCATTCAGTATTATGCTAATTATATACTTGTACATAAGAACAGTATTATAGTATTTATATGCCTGTATATAGGGGCAGTATTATAGTAGTTATATTCTTATACATAGGGGCAGTATTATAGTAGTTATATTCTTATACATAGGGGCAGTATTATAGTAGTTATATTCTTGTACATAGGGGGCAGTATTATAGTAGTTATATTCTTGTATATAGGGGCACTATTATAGCAGTTATATTCTTGTACATAGGGGCAGTATTATAGTAGTTATATTCTTGTATATAGGAGCAGTATTATAGTAGTTATATTCTTGTACATAGGAGCAGTATTATAGTAGTTATATTCTTGTACATAGGGGCAGTATTATAGTAGTTATATTCTTGTACATAGGGGCAGTATTATAGTAGTTATATTCTTGTACATAGGGGGCAGTATTATAGTAGTTATATTCTTGTATATAGGGGCACTATTATAGCAGTTATATTCTTGTACATAGGGGCAGTATTATAGTAGTTATATTCTTGTATATAGGAGCAGTATTATAGTAGTTATATTCTTGTACATAGGAGCAGTATTATAGTAGTTATATTCTTGTATATAGGGGCAGTATTATAGTAGTTATATTCTTGTATATAGGGGCACTATTATAGTAGTTATATTCCTGTACATAGGGGCAGTATTATAGTAGTTATATTCTTGTATATAGGGGCACTATTATAGTAGTTATATTCTTGTACATAGGAGCAGTATTATAGTAGTTATATTCTTGTACATAGGGGCAGTATTATAGTAGTTATATTCTTGTACATAGGGGCACTATTATAGTAGTTATATTCTTGTATATGGGAGCAGTATTATAGTAGTTATATTCTTGTATATAGGGGCACTATTATAGTAGTTATATTCTTGTACATAGGAGCAGTATTATAGTAGTTATATTCTTGTATATAGGGGCAGTATTATAGTAGTTATATTCTTGTACATAGGGGCACTATTATAGTAGTTATATTCTTGTATATGGGAGCAGTATTATAGTAGTTATATTCTTATACATAGGGGCAGTATTATAGTAGTTATATTCTTGTACATAGGGGCAGTATTATAGTAGTTATATTCTTGTACATAGGGGGCAGTATTATAGTAGTTATATTCTTGTATATAGGGGCACTATTATAGCAGTTATATTCTTGTACATAGGGGCAGTATTATAGTAGTTATATTCTTGTATATAGGAGCAGTATTATAGTAGTTATATTCTTGTACATAGGAGCAGTATTATAGTAGTTATATTCTTGTATATAGGGGCAGTATTATAGTAGTTATATTCTTGTATATAGGGGCACTATTATAGTAGTTATATTCCTGTACATAGGGGCAGTATTATAGTAGTTATATTCTTGTATATAGGGGCACTATTATAGTAGTTATATTCTTGTACATAGGAGCAGTATTATAGTAGTTATATTCTTGTACATAGGGGCAGTATTATAGTAGTTATATTCTTGTACATAGGGGCACTATTATAGTAGTTATATTCTTGTATATGGGAGCAGTATTATAGTAGTTATATTCTTGTATATAGGGGCACTATTATAGTAGTTATATTCTTGTACATAGGAGCAGTATTATAGTAGTTATATTCTTGTATATAGGGGCAGTATTATAGTAGTTATATTCTTGTACATAGGGGCACTATTATAGTAGTTATATTCTTGTATATGGGAGCAGTATTATAGTAGTTATATTCTTATACATAGGGGCAGTATTAGGCTATGTGTACACGGTAGAATGTACCTGCGGATTTTTCTGCATGAAAATCCGCGACTTTCGCGGCAAATCCGCACCCGCGGATTTGCCGCGGATTTACCGCGGATTTTGATGCGGATTTTTTTTTTTTTTTTTTCCCCATTCTATACCCAAATCCGCACCAAAATCCGCAACAAACAATTGACATGCTGCAGATTTTTCCGCGGCAAATCCGCAGCAGAAAAATCCGCAGCATGGACACAGCATTTCCAAAATGCCATTGAAATGGCTTGGAAGTGCCGCTGCTGCAGATTTTCGGGAAATCCGCGGCAAATCCGCGGCAAAATCCGCGGCAAATCCGCAGCGTGGGCACATAGCCTTATAGTAGTTATATTCTTGTACAGAGGAGCAGTATTATAGTAGTTATATTCTTGTATATGGGAGCAGTATTATAGTAGTTATATTCTTATACATAGGGGCAGTATTATAGTAGTTATATTCTTGTACATAGAGGCAGTATTATAGCAGTTATATTCTTGTACATAGGGGCAGTATTATAGTAGTTATATTCTTGTACATAGGGGGCAGTATTATAGTAGTTATATTCTTGTACATAGGGGGCAGTATTATAGTAGTTATATTCTTGTACATAGAGGCAGTATTATAGTAGTTATATTCTTATACATGGGAGCAGTATTATAGTAGTTATATTCTTGTACATAGGGGCAGTATTATAGTAGTTATATTCTTATGCATGGGAGCAGTATTATAGTAGTTATATTCTTGTACATAGGAGCAGTATTATAGTAGTTATATTCTTATACATAGGAGCAGTATTATAGTAGTTATATTCTTATACATAGGAGCAGTATTATAGTAGTTATATTCTTGTACATAGAGGGCAGTATTATAGTAGTTATATTCTTATACATAGGGGCAGTATTATAGTAGTTATATTCTTGTACAGAGGAGCAGTATTATAGTAGTTATATTCTTGTATATGGGAGCAGTATTATAGTAGTTATATTCTTATACATAGGGGCAGTATTATAGTAGTTATAGTCTTGTACAGAGGAGCAGTATTATAGCAGTTATATTCTTGTACATAGAGGGCAGTATTATAGTAGTTATATTCTTGTACATAGGGGCAGTATTATAGTAGTTATATTCTTGTACATAGGGGGCAGTATTATAATAGTTATATTCTTGTACATAGGGGCAGTATTATAGTAGTTATATTCTTGTACATAGGGGGCAGTATTATAGTAGTTAAATTCTTGTACATAGAGGGCAGTATTATAGTAGTTATATTCTTATACATAGGGGCAGTATTATAGTAGTTATATTCTTGTACAGAGGAGCAGTATTATAGTAGTTATATTCTTGTATATGGGAGCAGTATTATAGTAGTTATATTCTTATTCATAGGAGCAGTATTATAGTAGTTATAGTCTTGTACAGAGGAGCAGTATTATAGCAGTTATATTCTTGTACATAGAGGGCAGTATTATAGTAGTTATATTCTTGTACATAGGGGCAGTATTATAGTAGTTATATTCTTGTACATAGGGGGCAGTATTATAGTAGTTATATTCTTGTACATAGGGGCAGTATTATAGTAGTTATATTCTTGTACATAGAGGCAGTATTATAGTAGTTATACTCTTGTACATAGGGGCAGTATTATAGTAGTTATATTCTTGTACATAGGGGGCAGTATTATATATAGTTATATTCTTGTACATAGGGGGCAGTATTATAGTAGTTATATTCTTGTACATAGAGGCAGTATTATAGTAGTTATATTCTTGTACATAGGAGCAGTATTATAGTAGTTATATTCTTGTACATAGGGGCAGTATTATAGTAGTTATATTCTTATGCATGGGAGCAGTATTATAGTAGTTATATTCTTGTACATAGGAGCAGTATTATAGTAGTTATATTCTTATACGAGCAGTATTATAGTAGTTATATTCTTATACATAGGAGCAGTATTATAGTAGTTATATTCTTGTACATAGGGGGCAGTATTATAGTAGTTAAATTCTTGTACATAGAGGGCAGTATTATTGTAGTTATATTCTTATACATAGGGGCAGTATTATAGTAGTTATATTCTTGTACAGAGGAGCAGTATTATAGTAGTTATATTCTTGTACATAGGAGCAGTATTATAGTAGTTATATTCTTGTACATAGGAGCAGTATTATAGTAGTTATATTCTTATACATAGGAGCAGTATTATAGTAGTTATATTCTTATACATAGGAGCAGTATTATAGTAGTTATATTCTTGTACATAGGGGGCAGTATTATAGTAGTTAAATTCTTGTACATAGAGGGCAGTATTATTGTAGTTATATTCTTATACATAGGGGCAGTATTATAGTAGTTATATTCTTGTACAGAGGAGCAGTATTATAGTAGTTATATTCTTGTATATGGGAGCAGTATTATAGTAGTTATATTCTTATACATAGGAGCAGTATTATAGTAGTTATATTCTTGTGCATAGGGGCAGTATTATAGTAGTTATATTCTTGTACATAGGGGGCAGTATTATAGTAGTTATATTCTTGTACATAGGGGCAGTATTATAGTAGTTATATTCTTGTACATAGAGGCAGTATTATAGTAGTTATATTCTTGTACATAGGGGCAGTATTATAGTAGTTATATTCTTGTACATAGGGGGCAGTATTATAGTAGTTATATTCTTGTACATAGAGGCAGTATTATAGTAGTTATATTCTTATACATGGGAGCAGTATTATAGTAGTTATATTTTTGTACATAGGGGCAGTATTATAGTAGTTATATTCTTGTACATAAGGGCAATATTATAGTAGTTATATTCTTGTACATAGGGGGCAGTATTATAGTAGTTATATTCTTGTACATAGGGTGCAGTATTATAGTAGTTATATTCTTATACATAGGAGCAGTATTATAGTAGTTATATTCTTGTACATAGGGGGCAGTATTATAGGAGCTATATTCTTATATATAGGGGCAGTATTATAGTAGTTAAATTCTTGTACATAGGGGGCAGTATTATAGTAGTTAAATTCTTGTACATAGAGGGCAGTATTATAGTAGTTATATTCTTGTACATAGGGGCAGTATTATAGTAGTTATATTCTTGTACATAGGAGCAGTATTATAGTAGTTATATTCTTGTACATAGGGGCAGTATTATAGTAGTTATATTCTTGTACATATGAGCAGTATTATAGGAGCTATATTCTTGTATATAGGGGCAGTATTATAGTAGTTATATTCTTGTACATAGGGGCAGTATTATAGTAGTTATATTCTTGTCCATAGGGGGCAGTATTATAGGAGCTATATTCTTATATATAGGGGCAGTATTATAGTAGTTATATTCTTGTACATAGGGGGCAATATTATAGTAGTTATATTCTTATACATAGGGGCAGTATTATAGTAGTTATATTCTTATACATAGGGGCAGTATTATAGTAGTTATATTCTTATACATAGGGGCAGTATTATAGTAGTTATATTCATGTACATAGGGAGCAGTATTATAGTAGTTATATTCTTGTACATATGAGCAGTATTATAGTAGTTATATTCTTGTACATAGGGGGCAGTATTATAGGAGCTATATTCTTGTATATAGGGGCAGTATTATAGTAGTTACATTCTTGTACATAGGGGGCGGTATTATAGTAGTTATATTCTTGTACATATGAGCAGTATTATAGGAGATACAGTGCCTACAAGTAGTATTCAACCCCCTGCAGATTTAGCAGGTTTACACATTCGGAATAACTTGGCATTGTGACATTTGGACTGTAGATCAGCCTGGAAGTGTGAAATGCAGCAAAAAAGAATGTTATTTCTTTTTTTTTTTTTTTTTTTAAATTGAGAAACGTTTATTCAGAGGGTCATTTATTATTCAACCCCTCAAACCACCAGAATTCTGTTTGGTTCCCCTAAAGTATTAAGAAGTATTTCAGGCACAAAGAACAATGAGCTTCACATGTTTGGATTAATTATCTCTTTTTCCAGCCTTTTCTAATTAAGACCCTCCCTAAACTTGTGAACAGCACTCATACATGGTCAACATGGGAAAGACAGAGGAGCATTCCAAGGCCATCAGAGACAAGATCGTGGAGGGTCACAAGGCTGGCAAGGGGTACAAAACCCTTTCCAAGGAGTTGGGCCTACCTGTCTCCACTGTTGGGAGCATCATCCGGAAGTGGAAGGCTTATGGAACTACTGTTAGCCTTCCACGGCCTGGACAGCCTTTGAAAGTTTCCACCAGTGCCGAGGCCAGGCTTGTCCGAAGAGTCAAGGCTAACCCAAGGACAACAAGGAAGGAGCTCCGGGAAGATCTCATGGCAGTGGGGACATTGGTTTCAGTCAATACCATAAGTAACGTACTCCACCGCAATGGTCTCCGTTCCAGACGAGCCCGTAAGGTACCTTTACTTTCACAGCGTCATGTCAAGGCTCGTCTACAGTTTGCTCATGATCACTTGGAGGACTCTGAGACAGACTGGTTCAAGGTTCTGTGGTCTGATGAGACCAAGATCGAGATCTTTGGTGCCAACCACACACGTGACGTTTGGAGACTGGATGGCACTGCATACGACCCCAAGAATACCATCCCTACAGTCAAGCATGGTGGTGGCAGCATCATGCTGTGGGGCTGTTTCTCAGCCAAGGGGCCTGGCCATCTGGTCCGCATCCATGGGAAGATGGATAGCACGGCCTACCTGGAGATTTTGGCCAAGAACCTCCGCTCCTCCATCAAGGATCTTAAGATGGGTCGTCATTCCATCTTCCAACAAGACAACGACCCAAAGCACACAGCCAAGAAAACCAAGGCCTGGTTCAAGAGGGAAAAAATCAAGGTGTTGCAGTGATCTAGTCAGTCTCCTGACCTTAACCCAATTGAAAACTTGTGGAAGGAGCTCAAGATTAAAGTCCACATGAGACACCCAAAGAACCTAGATAACTTGGAGAAGATCCGCATGGAGGAGTGGGCCAAGATAACTCCAGAGACCTGTGCCGGCCTGATCAGGTCTTATAAAAGACGATTGTTAGCTGTAATTGCAAACAAGGGTTATTCCTCAAAATATTAAACCTAGGGGTTGAATACTAATTGACCCACACTTTTATGTTGAAAATTTATTAAAGTTTAACTGAGCAACATAACTTGTTGGTTTGTAAGATTTATGCATCTGTTAATAAATCCTGCTCTTGTTTGAAGTTTGCAGCCTCTAACTTATTTGCATCTTATCAAACCTGCTAAATCTGCAGGGGGTTGAAGACTACTTGTAGGCACTGTATATTCTTATATATAGGGGCAGTATTATAGTAGTTATATTCTTATACATAGGAGCAGTATTATAGTAGTTATATTCTTGTACATAGGAGCAGTATTATAGTAGTTATATTCTTGTACATAGGGGCAGTATTATAGTAATTATATTATTGCACATAGGAGCAGTATTATAGTAGTTATATTCTTCTACATAGGGGGCAGTATTATAGTAATTATATTCTTGTATATAGGGGGCAGTATTATAGTAGTTATATTCTTGTACATAGGGGGCAGTATTATAGTAGTTATATTCTTATACATAGGAGCAGTATTATAGTAGTTATATTCTTGTACATAGAGGGCAGTATTATTGTAGTTATATTCTTGTACATAGGGACAGTATTATAGTAGTTATATTCTTGTACATAGGGGCAGTATTATAGTAGCTATATTCTTGTACATAGGGGGCAGTATTATAGTAGCTATATTCTTGTACATAGGAGCAGTATTATAGTAGTTATATTCTTGTACATAGGGGCAGTATTATAGTAGTTATATTCTTGTACATAGGGGCAGTATTATAGTAGTTATATTCTTGTATATAAGGGCAGTATTATAGTAGTTATATTCTTGTACATAGGGGGCAGTATTATAGTACTTATAATACTGCACCTATATACAACTCTTTTTTTCCCTCCTCCCCCCTCGTTGTTCCCTCCTCCCCCCCGCCCTCGTTGTTCCCTCCTCGTTTTTCCCTCCTCCCCCACCTCGTTTTTCCTTCTCCTCCCCACCTCGTTTTTTCTCCTACCCCCTCTCGTTTTTCCCTTCTCCCCTCGATCCCCCTCGTTTTTCCCTCCTTCCCCCTCCCCCCCCTCATTTTTCCCTCCTTCCCCCTCCCCCCCTCGTTTCCCCCCCCTCCCCCCCTTGTTTTCCCCCCCCTCGTTTCCCGAGTTAATCTCCGCTGGTCTGCTTGCTCCTTTAATCACGTCAAATCTGCTCCCCTCCTATTTATGCTGGTGAAATTAATCTACCCATGCCAGCTATAGTTATTTTGTGTTGGTCTGTGAGGTGTCACAAATTTTCTGGTAATAGTTGAGATTAATTTTTGCCTATTGCTTGTAGCAGTTGTGGAGTTCACCCTTGTTGTTTTGTACTTCCTTCCTGCTCTTGTTTTCCTCTAGAATCTCTTTTTGTCTTTGCCTTTGTGTGTGCGTGCTGTGTGACAGAATTTAGGTTTTCCCTTGTCTGTCTTTATCTGTGGGTTTCTACACACTCCTGTCCTGTCTCTCCCTGGTGGAGGAGGAGGGGGAATCAGATCAGGACTCATCAGGAGCAGGGCCAGGAAGGAGATTCGGGCATCTCCACCATCAAGAGTATCCCTGAGATTAGGAATAGCATGGGGTCCCCTTAGCTATCCCGGCTTCATATGAAATAATTTTCTATGGTTTGTAGACTTGAGAATTTTTATTTTTCGAGATTAAAAAGCTTGAATTATTCCAGTTTGTCTACAGTAAAATAAGTAAGCATGCCTGTGCACCAGTTCTGCATCTCGGGCGTACAATATACGACAAGCCGCGATGGTGGCGAGGTTTCTCAATTTTATTGGCATTAACCATAGTCGTATAGCGCACGGAGCTCGGACTTTGCTACGCAGCGATTAGTTGTACAACACAACCTGTTATTCAAAGAATAAGGAAGTATTCGCACAGAACGAGCTGCAAAGGGTCAGCCCATATTACTGGGAGCTGTCATTTATCCTTCAAGGGATATCACATAAACAACGGGTCACCCTCAGGTTAAGTCGCTCGCGGTGCTTTGCAGCTATTCTGTGCGTTAGTAAGCATAACATAAATGCCGCGGCTTTTCTGCACCCTCCTGACCTTGAGATTCTCATCTTGTGGTTTACATAATAAAAGGTGTCAATTCTAGATTTTATCACAGAGGAAGATTAAGAACGATCGTATATTACAATCATCTATAATCCATTATTTTTATTGCCGATTTCCCCTGTAATTGGGGCCGGGGAATTTGTCCCGGTTACCAGGGCTGTGGAGTCGGTAAACCAAACCTGCGACTCCTACTCCTCAATTTCCCTCGCACCGACTCAGACTCCCACATATATTGCTTATATTTAAGTGAAAAATGTATTGTAGTACAATGTGAACATCAGACATTTAATCATTGTTATGATACAATAAATCAAGATATTTAGATAGAACATAAAATATATTTATTGGATACAACTTTAGATCACAAACTGTAATAAATTGTTAATATGTAATACAATATGTAAGATAAATTACATATATTATATTAAAACACTATGTAATACACTATGTAAGTGGCAAAAAACAGTTTTCAACAAAAACATAGTAAATAACATTTGTGCAGTCCATGAATTTGTTCCAATAAATAGAATCGCCTCCATCAGATCCTTGCGGCAACGCTTTGCCTGCTCCATGTCATCCAAATACTTGTCAAACTCCTCTGATGAGGCTGAAGATATGGCAGCAGTAGCACTGTCAGGATCCAAGTCCTCTTGCGCCTGGCAGTCCTGTAGCCGCTCATCCTAACTGCTACCTCAGTCAAAGCTTCTTTTCCTTTAGTAAGCTGTTGATCATCAAGCAGTATACGATGATTTGGGTCCACATACACAGCTGGCAGAAGAATTTTATTTTCCAATAGCTGTGTCTCTCTCTCTATTGCATTGAAGCAGAAAAGCCATCTGCGATTAAACCTCCTCTTTGGGACAGGCAAAATAGCAAGTTCTTCCACTCCCTTATAAAAATGCCAGGAGTTAAATTCTCAGCTTGTAATTTTTTAGTCACGGTAAATGGGGGATTAAGCAATTCCTTCAATTCAGCCACCTGTGTCCATTGACCTTTATTTAGGGTTACCTGAGGGTTCGTCATATCTATAAGAAACGATTTTAGTTCAAGCAATCGCTCAGTCATTAAATATGTGCTGCCTCACCGAGTGGCCTGATCAACAATTGCCCCTTTCCCAGCACGTCTCTTCATGATGGAATAAATTTTAGGGGTTCTGGCGGCAATAACCAAGTTCCTCACTTTTCCAATCAGATTTCCAGCATGTCCCTCTTGCAGACTATCTCTTATTGCCAGCTGCAGCGTGTGCACAACACAGCGCATGTGATGAATATGAAAGTGTTTTGAAGCAGCTTCAACAAGATCATGTAATCCTAAAGTATCATTTTGCTGTTCTTCTGTTGTAATATCTGTTTGTTCCTCAGTTACATGAGCAGCGCTGTGGCTCCATCTCACACATACTGATTCCTAAATCTTCTTCTAGCTGTTGTGCATTACTCTTATTCATCAGTTTAATTGTACTTATGTGTGAAGCATTGTCCTTTACAATGGCAAGAACCTGTTCTTTTTTGCGTTCCTAATCTTTCAGAACTTTTTCCACTAAGGCCTGGAGAAACTGGCTGCTGTGATGAGCTTTAGTACCTGTTACTGCCAGTGTCTTGGGAACAATTTCTTTCTTGTCACAAACATATCGAACATTGATGGCAAAATAATTCAGTGAAATGCGGTGACTCCGGCACCCAGCAAAGGCAATGGGTGACAAGATCGGACATTCAGACACCGCGTGTTGTGAGGATCCTCACACAGAATGAGCCGTCAGTTTGTGGCGTTTTTCTAATTTGCTTTTGCATTATTTATGAGCTCAGAAACCTTTCAGGTGATGCAGTTTTTTAAAAATCTGATCTGCTTTTGCAGCTGAAAAACGTATCCTCAAAAAACACAGCAAAAACGCTGTGTGTGAATGTAGCCTTAGATCAGAATAGCACAGCCATTTATAGGACATTTCATAACTTTGCCAAATTCTTATGAAAAAATATTCAGCACATTCTGCATTGCACTCCTGTCCCCAATTTATTATAGATTTAAGGCTAAGTTCACACGTCCGTTGTTTTGCATCAGTCACAATCCGTAGCCTAGAGGAATTACGGTATCCTGTAAAATATTTTGCAGGAATCCTGTTTTTCCCCATAGACCTCTATTAGTGACGGATTGCGACTGATGATGCTGCGTTGCATCCGCTGCGTTGCGGTCAGTCGTTTTTTAACTGACCGCCGGGCGGGAGCAACGCAGCCTGTAACGTTTTTTTGAGCAGCGCGATCTGTAGGATTTTGCTGCGCATGCGCTCTCTGGCTCCCCGCCCCCGTAAGCAGGATAAACATCGGGTAACCAAGCAATGCTCTTTGGTTAGTTACCCCGATATTTACAGTGGTTACGGGTACAGGGAGCCCGCGCTAAGTGGTGTATGCTGGTAACCATGATAATTATCGGGTAACCAAGCAAAAAGGGCTTTGCTTTTAGTTACCCGATATTTACCCTGGATACAGTGTGCAAGGAGACCGACACTTCACCACTAGGCTCCGCCCCTTTCCTGCACTCCGCATGTGTATACACACACACACACACACACACACACACACACACACACACACACACACACACACACACACACACACTTGTCCCCAGCCCTGCAGTCCCCGCGGCACTGACGTCCTCAGCTCCACAGCCTCCAACCCCCTCCCACACTCCGCATGTACACACGCATGTAGACACACACACTCACTCACCTGTCCCCAGCCCTGCAGACCACGGCACTGACGTCCTCAGCTCTGCTCTCCCCCCCCCTGAGCTCTGCCCCCCCCCTGAGCTCTGCCCCCCCCCTGAGCTCTGCCCCCCCCCTGAGCTCTGCCCCCCCCCCGAGCTCTGCCCCCCCCCGAGCTCTGCCCCCCCCCGAACTCTGCCCCCCCCGAACTCTGCCCCCCCCCCCCGAACTCTGCCCCCACCCCCCCCGAACTCTGCCCCCCCCCCCCGAACTCTGCCCCCCCCCCCTGAACTCTGCCCCCCCCGAACTCTGACCCCCCCCCTCCCCCTCCGAACTCTGCCCCCCCGAACTCTGCCCCGACTCCACAGCTCTGCCGGTTACAGGGGTAATCAGTCTACTGCTTACAGCACAGGACCTATTTTTCCAAGCATTTTTTAGCTACCTGCTCTATAAAATGGGGTTACCCCATTAAAAAAACCAATCTGTGTGACTATATTCAATGATAATCGGCCTTCGGATCATGTGTGAATTGTCCTCTCTAATTCCACATTAGGACCAGATCGTTCCTCCCCTGATTCCTTTTGGTTCTCAAACTATCTGGTCCTCCCTCACATGACAAAAAAAATAATATATAAAACATCCTATACATGTCGCATATTTGCATGTCTCCACATATCCTTCTTGAAAACCTCAAATCTGACCCGTCTGTGGCTTTAACACTAGAGGTCCCAGAGAGGGGTCATTTAACATTTCTACCATTGGAACCCTATGGAGCTCGAAATTTCTGGGACTAGTGTTAAGGTAACAAGCTGCAGCAGGAGCCTCCCCCCACTATATGAAACTAAGCCCCGCCTACCCTATTCGCCACATTTTCTTCCTGTTCACTAATAGTTTATTTTTAGGTGTTCCTGTAAAATGACGTTGCTTCTTAGAGTCGGTGTGTGCGGCATTTCTTACTCCGCGCCTCCGGGGCCTCCTGTGACTTAAGTGAAGTAGAATATTAGTGAAGCTTATTGTCACCGGGTCACCCTCCATCTGCAGCTGTACCCATGCGGCGATTGTTGACTGTCTTCAGTTCTGTTACATTTGTCCCTTTTTCTGTATTTATAGGTTAAGTGGACCCAGCGGCACCGTGACCGACGGCCCCGGGAACTACAAGTACAAGACCAAGTGCACCTGGCTGATCGAGGGGAGGTGAGCCACGCGTGCCGCCATGTGTTATGTGCCCGCAGATAAAGTGTAACCTTCTGTCCATTGGTTTTGTCACAACATTTAGTTCTGCTTCATGTTAAATATAGCGGTAACATATTCCTCAGTGTTGTACAGAGGTCGTCACTTGTCACACCAGTCCGGGCCCCAGCGAGAGCCAGGGTGACATTTCCAGCACATCCACAGGGGGCAGTGTGTGAGGAAGCAGTGGCCTCATCAGTCAGTGTGTGGGGTGTGAGAATATGGAGGGAACACCCAACAGGGAGACCAGTCCACTCATGACATTTCTTCCTCCTGAATCTTCCCCATCACCTGTGAGTGATATCATTGAGAAGAGGAAGGAACCGCAGCAACTCAGCCACGAAGTACAGACCCCGTAACGTTACAGAGTGGGGGGGCCGAGTGCTGAGGAGCAGAGGGCCGTGCATCACCAAGCACAATGCCGAGCCGTACATCACCAAGCACAATGCTGAGCCGTACATCAAGCACAATGCCGAGCCGTACATCACCAAGCACAATGCCGAGCCGTACATCACCAAGCACAATGCCGAGCCGTGCATCACCAAGCACAATGCCGAGCCGTGCATCACCAAGCACAATGCCGAGCCGTACATCACCAAGCACAATGCCGAGCCGTACATCACCAAGCACAATGCCGAGCCGTGCATCACCAAGCACAATGCCGAGCCGTGCATCACCAAGCACAATGCCGAGCCGTACATCACCAAGCACAATGCCGAGCCGTACATCAAGCACAATGCTAAGCCATACATCACCAAGCACAATGCTGAGCCGTACATCACCAAGCACAATGCTGAGCCGTACACCACCAAGCACAATGCTGAGCCGTACACCACCAAGCACAATGCCGAGCCGTACACCACCAAGCACAATGCCGAGCCATACATCACCAAGCACAATGCCGAGCCATACATCACCAAGCACAATGCCGAGCCATACATCACCAAGCACAATGCCGAGCCATACATCACCAAGCACAATGCCGAGCCGTACACCACCAAGCACAATGCCGAGCCGTACATCACCAAGCACAATGCTGAGCCATACATCACCAAGCACAATGCCGAGCCATACATCACCAAGCACAATGCCGAGCCGTACATCACCAAGCACAATGCTGAGCCATACATCACCAAGCACAATGCTGAGCCGTACATCACCAAGCACAATGCTGAGCCGTACATCACCGAGCACAATGCTGAGCCGTACATCACCAAGCACAATGCCGAGCTGTACATCACCAAGCACAATGCCGAGCCTTACATCACCAAGCACAATGCCGAGCCGTACATCACCAAGCACAATGCCGAGCCGTACATCACCAAGCACAATGCTGAGCCATACATCACCAAGCACAATGCCGAGCCGTATATCACCAAGCACAATGCCGAGCCGTACATCACCAAGCACAATGCTGAGCCGTACATCACCAAGCACAATGCCGAGCCGTACATCACCAAGCACAATGCCGAGCCGTACATCACCAAGCACAATGCCGAGCCGTACATCACCAAGCACAATGCCGAGCCGTACATCACCAAGCACAATGCCGAGCCGTACATCACCAAGCACAATGCCGAGCCGTACATCACCAAGCACAATGCCGAGCCGTACATCACCAAGCACAATGCTGAGCCATACATCACCAAGCACAATGCTGAGCCGTACATCACCAAGCACAATGCTGAGCCGTACATCACCAAGCACAATGCTGAGCCGTACATCACCGAGCACAATGCTGAGCCATACATCACCGAGCACAATGCTGAGCCGTACATCACCGAGCACAATGCCGAGCCGTACATCACCAAGCACAATGCTGAGCCGTACATCACCAAGCACAATGCTGAGCCGTACATCACCAAGCACAATGCTGAGCCGTACATCACCAAGCACAATGCTGAGCCGTACATCACCAAGCACAATGCTGAGCCGTACATCACCAAGCACAATGCTGAGCCGTACATCACCAAGCACAATGCTGAACCGTACATCACCAAGCACAACACCAAGCACAATGCCAAGCCGTACATCACCAAGCACAATGTCAAGCCGTACATCACCAAGCACAATGCCGAGCCGTACATCACCAAGCACAATGCCGAGCCTTACATCACCAAGCACAATGCCGAGCCGTACATCACCAAGCACAATGCCGAGCCGTACATCACCAAGCACAATGCCGAGCCGTACATCACCAAGCACAATGCCGAGCCGTACATCACCAAGCACAATGCCGAGCCGTACACCACCAAGCACAATGCTGAGCCGTATATCACCAAGCACAATGCCGAGCCGTACATCACCAAGCACAATGCTGAGCCGTACATCACCGAGCACAATGCTAAGCCATACATCACCAAGCACAATGCTGAGCCATACATCACCAAGCACAATGCTGAGCCGTACATCACCAAGCACAATGCTGAGCCGTACACCACCAAGCACAATGCCGAGCCGTACACCACCAAGCACAATACCGAGCCGTACATCACCAAGCAAAATGCCGAGCCGTACATCTCCAAGCACAATCCGGAGTGTCGGATGGAGCGGTGTAAAGCTGCCATCACTGGACTCTGGAGGAGACGTGTTCTGTGCAGGGACGGATCGCACTCCTCTATCTGCGTCTGATGGAGGAGTCTAAGTTTGGTGAATAAAGAACGTTACCCCCTGACTGCACTGTGCTGTACAGATGGTGGAGGTGGATCTTGGCTATCGGGGATCATCCTCGTCCTCTTATATCCAGGGAAGGGAAATCTTAGGACATTGTAAACAATTGTAGCTTCCAGCTTTGTGGGAACAGTTCGGGGAAGGCTCTATTCTGTTCCCTATGACTGTACCCAGTGCACAATCTCCGTACAGACATGGGGGGGGGGGGGGGGCATTACTGACCCCGGACCTCAGCATTATCCAATATTGGAGATTGTGAACCCGGCCTCCCCCAACATCACTGTCACCTCACAAATCCCCTTGTAGAAATCCCCCCAAGAGAGCGGGGGCCGTTATATCTGCCGGGACCGCTGTACATTAATGTGTATGAAGGTAGTAACAGCCCCTGGGGGGGGGTGTGTGCAGGGGGCACATACTTTCCTCCATATAGTATATACACAGTAGGATGTGTTGCTTTGTGCCCTCTCGCTCGGGTCGCTGGGTGATGTTTGACGAGCTCTGGATTCACAAGGTAAACAACAAATATGACCGGTGCCCAAAGTCTAAAGGTGGAGGAGGGAGCGGCCGGGCCTGCGCTGCTGCGTGGTGCTGTGCACAGCTTCTTCACCCTGAGGGTGGCGGCTGTGACTGATCCTCCTGTGCAGGTGACGCCGGGGTGTAAAATCCAACCCCTCGCATCTTTTGGGTTGTATAGAACGTGCCGGTGCCGGCCATCAGCAGACAGGTCTGCCGGGTCACAGCCCCCCGCCGGTCCATGTTCACATACGTGGACATCAGCGTTACACAACCGTGCGTCACACTTTATCTCGGAGAGCGATTGCCACAATCCACACTGTAAAATGATAAAGTCATTAGCGCTGTGATACACCATGCACCATGCCGGGCGTTGTTGTGCAGAGGGCGGCGTATGACGTGAGTGCCGGGCGTCTCACCCTGTACAAAAGTGCGCCCTAAGGGGTCCTCCGCCTAATGGCGGTGTGCACAGGGGTGCATCACTACAGTTTACCGCTAATTCTGTCATGATAGTAATCCTGGACAGACTTCCAGGAAAGTGTGGCCCGACAGCTACGTGTAATCCTACAGCTCTAGCCACTGGTGCCTGTCATGGCATGCTGGGCATTGTAGTTTATAGACAGCGAGAGTGCTAAGCTGTTGTGAATGTCGTCTGTGTGGGTGCTGTTTTGACGCTCCCTCTGGTGGCCAGGAATTTTAGAGCAGCTGAATCTGAGCCTGTGACTCAGACAGGTGTCGGCGTTAATTGGGAATTGGGAAAGTCCTATTGCAGACAAGTCTGGTCTATATAGGAGAGCACTTTGTGACGTGCGGGTGCTGGTTATAATTGTATATTCCCTGTCTCTGTTCCTGTTTCCCTGAGCCAGACTTCTGCAGATAAGTCTCAGCTTTTTCTTGCTTCCTGGTTTACACCTTAGGGTGTTGTTTTTCCTTGTTTTTTTGTGTATCTGTTTCCTTGCAGGTGACGTGTTTTTTTTTTTTGTTTTTTTTTTGTGGTGAGCATGGGTGTTTCCCCTGTGCTGGCTCTCCTGCAGGAAAAGGGATTTTATCCCTGTCTAATTTGATTATTTACTCTTCTGTATTTTGTCGTCTTTTTTGGTATTTTTGTTCTCTCATTTGCAGGAGTACCTGATATAGTGGGGGTGAGGTCGTTCGACCTCTCAGGGCTATTTTTACTATCATTAGTTTGGTATTTTTCTATAGGGATTTTGCACTGACCACAATCAGTTTCACTTTCCTTTGTATCTAGCTAGTTGGGCGTCGCCTTTGCTTAATCTATTTTTCCTATCGGATATCTGTGTTTTCCTATATCACCGTAATCTTTGTATGTGGGGGGCTGTCTACTCCTTTGGGGACTTCTCTGAGGCAAGGTAGATTTGCTCATTTCTTTCTGTGAGGCATAGCTAGTTTCTTAAGCTGTGATGTGGCATCTCGGTGTTTAGGAACGCTCCACGGCTACTTCTAGTGTGGTCTGATAGTCAGGGGATTGCGGTCAGCTCAGGTTCCAACTACTCCTGTTTTCTTGGTGTTTTTTCACCAATGGTAGTTTTTCGTAATCCTCCACGGTTACCGGATCATAACACCAAGCTATGTTTAAGCCTTCAGAGGTTGTGGCGTGTAATATTAACCCCTTCCCGTTCCATCACGTGTGTGTATATGTATGCTTAGGTTTCTTACTATATGTAAAAGTAAGTATACAGGGCTGACCACCTGGTCTCACCTCCTGTAGGATTAGACGGTGCAGGGTATAAAGCACAAATGACTCAGAGAAGGTCGATATGCGTCACATTGTAAACCCTTCAACTCTGCTATACCGAGGCGAGAGCTCTACTAATAATGTGTACTGTTTATTCTCTGCAGTAACAACACCGTGCTGCGACTCCGCTTCAACCACTTCGCCACCGAGTGCAGCTGGGATCACCTGTACGTATACGATGGAGACTCCATATATGCCCCGCTGGTCGCTGCTTTCAGGTAAGTACTGGGGTAGCATGGACGACCCTTCAACGTGATATACATACGAGGGGTCGGTGTCTAGAATGAGGCTTCTGTCCTGAGCGTGCATGATCCCCGCTAGTCGCTCTCTGTGCAGTAGTCACACATGACACTTAAACAGAGCTGCTTTATCGCTTGCAGTGACTGAGAATCCGGGTCTCTACTCCACCATGCACTCAGACTCGGCACCGTACACCTGGTGGCTGATTCTCTCTAAAACCGGCAGTCATATTCTTGTATATAGGGGCAGTATTATAGTAGTTATATTCTTGTACATAGGGGCAGTATTATAGTAGTCATATTCTTGTATATAGGGGCAGTATTATAGTAGTTATATTCTTGTACATAGGGGCAGTATTATAGTAGTCATATTCTTGTATATAGGGGCAGTATTATAGTAGTTATATTCTTGTACATAGGGGGCAGTATTATAGTAGTTATATTCTTGTACATAGGGGGCAGTATTATAGTAGTTATATTCTTGTACATAGGGGCAGTATTATAGTAGTTATATTCTTGTACATAGAGGCAGTATTATAGTAGTTATATTATTGTACATAGGGGTAGTATTATAGCAGTTATATTCTTGTACATAGGGGCAGTATTATAGTAGTTATATTCTTGTACATAGGGGCAGTATTATAGTAGTTATATTCTTGTACATAGGGGGCAGTATTATAGAAGTTATATTCTTGTACATAGGTGCAGTATTATAGTAGTTATATTCTTGTACACAGGGGGCAGTATTATAGTAGTTATATTCCTGTACATAGGGGGCAGTATTATAGCAGTTATATTCTTGTACATAGGGGCAGTATTATAGTAGTTATATTCTTATACATAGGGGCAGTATTATAGTAGTTAGTTATATTCCTGTACATAGGGGCAGTATTATAGTAGTTATATTCCTGTACATAGAGGGCAGTATTATAGTAGTTTATACTCTTGTAGATATGGGGCAGTATTATAGCAGTTATATTCTTGTACATAGGAGCAGTATTATAGTAGTTATATTCTTGTACATAGAGGGCAGTATTATAGTAGTTATATTCTTGTACATAGGGGGCAGTATTATAGTAGTTATATTCTTGTATATAGGAGCAGTATTATAGTAGTTAGTTATATTCTTGTATATAGGGGCAGTATTATAGTAGTTATATTCTTGTACATAGGGGGCAGTATTATAGTAGTTAGTTATATTCTTGTATATAGGGGCAGTATTATAGCAGTTATATTCTTGTACATAGGAGCAGTATTATAGTAGTTACATTCTTGTACATAGGAGCAGTATTATAGTAGTTATATTCTTGTACATAGGGGCAGTATTATAGCAGTTATATTCTTGTACATAGGAGCAGTATTATAGTAGTTACATTCTTGTACATAGGGACAGTATTATAGTAGTTATATTCTTGTACATAGGGGCAGTATTATAGTAGTTACATTCTTGTACATAGGGGCAGTATTATAGTAGTTATATTCTTGTACATAGGAGCAGTATTATAGTAGTTATATTCTTGTACATAGGGAGCAGTATTATAGTAGTTATAATCCTGTACATAGGTGCAGTATTATAGTAGTTATATTCTTGTACATAGGAGCAGTATTATAGTAGTTATATTCTTGTACATAGGGAGCAGTATTATAGTAGTTATATTCTTGTACATAGGAGCAGTATTATAGTAGTTACATTCTTGTACATAGGGGCAGTATTATAGTAGTTATATTCTTGTACAAAGGGAGCAGTATTATAGTAGTTATATTCTTGTACATAGGAGCAGTATTATAGTAGTTACATTCTTGTACATAGGGGCAGTATTATAGTAGTTACATTCTTGTACATAGGGGCAGTATTATAGTAGTTATATTCTTGTACATAGGGGCAGTATTATAGTAGTTACATTCTTGTACATAGGAGCAGTATTATAGTAGTTATATTCTTGTACATAGGAGCAGTATTATAGTAGTTATATTCTTGTACATAGGGGGCAGTATTATAGTAGTTATATTCTTGTACATAGGTGCAGTATTATAGTAGTTATATTCCTGTACATAGGGGCAGTATTATAGTAGTTATATTCTTGTACATAGGGGCAGTATTATAGTAGTTATATTCTTGTACATAGGGGCAGTATTATAGTAGTTATATTCTTGTACATAGGAGGCAGTATTATCGTAGTTATATTCTTGTACATAGGGGCAGTATTATAGTAGTTATATTCTTGTACATAGGAGGCAGTATTATAGTAGTTATATTCTTGTACATAGGGGCAGTATTATAGTAGTTATATTCTTGTACATAGGAGCAGTATTATAGTAGTTATATTCTTGTACATAGGGGGCAGTATTATAGTAGTTATATTCTTGTACATAGGGGCAGTATTATAGTAGTTATATTCTTGTACATAGGGGGCAGTGTTATAGTAGTTATATTCCTGTACATAGGAGCAGTATTATAGTAGTTTATACTCTTGTACATAGGGGGCAGTATTATAGCAGTTATATTCTTGTACATAGGAGCAGTATTATAGTAGTTATATTCTTGTACATAGGAGGCAGTATTATAGTAGTTATATTCTTGTACATAGGGGCAGTATTATAGTAGTTATATTCTTGTACATAGGAGCAGTATTATAGTAGTTATATTCCTGTACATAGGAGCAGTATTATAGTAGTTTATACTCTTGTACATAGGGGGCAGTATTATAGCAGTTATATTCTTGTACATAGGGGGCAGTATTATAGTAGTTATATTCTTGTATATAGGGTCAGTATTATAGTAGTTTATACTCTTGTACATAGGGGCAGTGTTATAGTAGTTATATTCCTGTACATAGGAGCAGTATTATAGTAGATGTATTATAGTAGTTATATTCTTGTACATAGGGGGCAGTATTATTGTAGTTATATTCCTGTACATAGGAGCAGTATTATAGTAGTTTATACTCTTGTACATAGGAGCAGTATTATAGTAGTTATACTCTTGTACATAGGGGGCAGTATTATAGTAGTTATATTCTTGTACATAGGTGCAGTATTATAGTAGTTATATTCTTGTACATAGGGGCAGTATTATAGTAGTTATATTCCTGTACATAGAGGGCAGTATTATAGTAGTTTATACTCTTGTACATAGGGGCAGAATTCTCACCTGACTGTGATTTCTCAGTGTAAGGCTGGGGCCACACGGGGAATACTGCGATGCTCGCATGACACTGGGCTCACGCTGGCAGCAAAGCAGGAGCTGAGTATCATGCGAGTGTCTCCTCGACTGAGGTCTGATCGTGCGAGCGGAACTCACCTGCGGGCACTCAGGAGGGGAGGGATTTCTCTCCCTCTCTCCTCCGTTGCTGGCTATTTGCATTCTCGCCCTGCACTCGTGTTATACCGGTGTAATGCGAGTGAAGTGCGATTTTTTTTTTTTTTTTTTTTTTTTTTTTTTTTTTTTTTCTTTTTCTCGCCCCATAGACTTGAATAGGTGCGAGAAAAACCTAAATCGCATTGCACCCGCAGCACGCTGCGATTGTTTCCTTGGTCCGCTTAGGGCTGAGAAAATAATGGCTCATGTGCGCTGACACACAGGCGAATATTGGTCAGAGTGGAATGCGATGTTTTATTGCACTGATTTTCGTACTATGTGACTGAGGCCTAATATTGTGGTTAAAGGAAGTGTTTTTCAGCCCACCTGTTCCCTACTCCTTTATATTCCAGGGTGCTCGCAGTTCTCCGGCTAGTCCACAGCCGTATAGCAGAAGTTAGGAAGGAGCAGATTAGAACTCGGCACCAATTCCATAAAAAAATCTTTGATCCTTTATTGAAGAAAGTATGCTTTAAAATCCCAGCCAGAACCGCCCAGTGCAGGAGGACAGACAGGGTGAACTTTACGCGTTTAGCACTGAGTGCATAAAAACAGAGGAGACTTATGATATATATTATAGTAATAGATTTTTTTTACCACTTTTATGAATTTCTTTGTGTTTTTGAATACTTGAGTTCACGGTAACTTCACTTCCTCGGGGAATTCTTTGCTTTCTTTGGACTGATTGTCGTCCTTCTTCGCATTTTTCATACCTTTTACATAACCCACTTGTAAATTTCTGCTGGTAGTCCTCAAAAACAAAAGGTTTTCCCCGCCCCGCTGTCAGATATGTCAATTTACTGCTGAGTTCTTAAAGGGACAGTACACACTGAACTGAAAAAGAAAAAAATCAGTGAGAGATAATCTGTCTGCAACATCTGTATGTTCACCAAACGTTCTCACCTAAATCCTACAGGAAACGAACGATTATCGGCTGCTTATGTTTTTGTTTGTTTTTTTGTCTCCTGAGCAGCTTCGTATCGGAGGTTTAGGTGAGGGGCGGAGCTTAATCTTATTGCAGAGGGGAGAGGTTCCTGCTGCAGCTAGTGGCTCAATTTTGTGTGTGTATTTTCTATACCTCGAATTTAACCATTTTACTGTCCCAAGAAGTGCCACCTCCCACAGCAAACAGCACTCCGAATATAGCAGATAATAAAACATTATGCATCTACAATATAAAAAAAAAAACAAACTTATTTTAAGTAAAGATTTGCAATTAAGTTAATCAAAATTTTCCCACAGACCATAAAAAATACTTTTCCCAATGCAAAAGTAAAGATCTAAAAGAGATTGAAAAGAAAAAAAAAACTTATGTCTTCACTGGATGCATTAAAATACCATCTATCAAAATATAAAATGATCCTGTATAATAAGCCCCATTAAAGCAGAAAAAGAAATAATAAAATTGTTGTTTTTATCACTGCATTTTGGGTTGGAAGATGAAGGGGCTAAAAACACAATAAAAGGTGATCAAAACTTTTATTAACCCCAGAAAGGAGTCAATATCTATATATATAATTGCCTTATTCTGTCTGTCTGTCTGTCTCTGTCTGTCTGTCTGTCTATCTGTCTGTCTGTCATGCTCCGAAATTGTGTCCTTACGGTGACACAAAGCTGATTGGCCGCTGGGCTCGCCATGGCCCCGCCCCCCCACACTGATTGGCCTCTCGCCCCGGCTCTCTGCAGGCCCCGCCCCCCTCACGCAATGCACGCTCGCTCTGGCCGCCCAACTGACACGGGGCTCCGATTCCCAGGTGAGTACACACATCAGATCACACTCACTCTCACACTCACTCTGACACACACCTCACACATCACAACATGCTGGGATATCGCTTGCTTCTACACCGGCTCCGTCAGGATCCCGGCAGCGCCAGACATAACCTTGCGATGCTGGGATCTTAACGGAGGCCGTGAAAGCTGGTAACCATTATACACATCGGGTAACTAAGGTCCCTTAGTTACCCGATGGGTATCATAGTTACCAGTGTACACCGGCTCACGCTCACTCTCACACACACCTCACACACACATCACATCGCATCCACACATCAAGGTCCTGCAGCTGCGGAACATACATAACATAACAGCACACACACACACACAAATCAGATCACGTTTGGGAGTGCGCAGCATGGCGGATGGAGCACGTTTGGGAGTGCGCAGCATGGCGGATGGACCACGTTTGGGAGTGCGCAGCATGGCGGATGGAGCACGTTTGGGAGTGCGCAGCATGGCGGATGGACCACGTTTGGGAGTGCGCAGCATGGCGGATAACCACGTTTGGGAGTGCGCAGCATGGCGGATGGAGCACGTTTGGGAGTGCGCAGCATGGCGGATGGAGCACGTTTGGGAGTGCGCAGCATGGCGGATGGAGCACGTTTGGGAGTGCGCAGCATGGCGGATGGAGCACGTTTGGGAGTGCGCAGCATGGCGGATGGAGCACGTTTGGGAGTGCGCAGCATGGCTGATGGAGCACGTTTGGGAGTGCGCAGCATGCCGGATGGTGCACGATGGGGAGTGCGCAGTATGGCGGATGGAGCACGTTTGGGAGTGCGCAGTATGGCGGATGGAGCACGTTTGGGAGTGCGCAGCATGGCGGATGGAGCACGTTTGGGAGTGCGCAGCATGGCGGATGGACCACGTTTGGGAGTGCGCAGCATGGCGGGTGGAGCACGTTTGGGAGTGCGCAGCATGGCGGATGGAGCATGATAGGGGGTGCGCAGCATGGCGGATGGAGCACGTTTGGGAGTGCGCAGCATGGCGGATGGAGCACGTTTGGGAGTGTGCAGCATGGCGGATAGAGCACGATGGGGAGTGCGCAGCATGGCGGATGGAGCACGTTTGGGAGTGCGCAGCATGGGGGATGCAGCACGATGGGGAGTGCGCAGTATGGCGGATGGAGCACGTTTGGGAGTGCGCAGCATGGCGGATGGACCACGTTTGGGAGTGCGCAGCATGGCGGATGGAGCACGTTTGGGAGTGCGCAGCATGGGGGATGCAGCACGATGGGGGGTGCGCAGCATGGGGGATGGAGCACGATGGGAGGTGCACACCTCCCCCCAACACACACACACACGCGCGCACTGCACAACACACACACACTAGGAATCACAAACAACGCCCTACACAGACACCCACACACACAGACAACGCTGCACACACAAATATACGCACATACTGCACAACACACACATTGCTCAAAACATACCTCCCCCAAAACACACCACACACACAAACCGCACAACACACACACACAACGCTACAGACACACAGCGCTCCACAAACAACGCAACACACATACAACACCGCTCTCACCCCCCTCGACACTCAGAACATGTACAGCGCCCTACACAAACACTTGGTAACTACACACAACAACATCTATATATATATATATATATAACAAAAATCATACATGAACTACACAATACGTAAATTCTAGAATACCCGATGCGTAGAATCGGGCCACCTTCTAGTGATATATATATATATATATATATATTTGTGTGTACATATGTATATGTGTAAAAAAAAAACAAAACAAGAAGCCAGCACCAAATGTGCACTTCAGCACTAAACTTTCCAAACTGTACTTATTATAAAAATTTTTGAGATTTTTGGCAAAAAATTGCAATTTCTTGAGCTGCCACGTCACGGCAAATCTCATTAGAGGCAGTCCTACACTAAAATATTGTTATAAAATGTGCCATACGGCCTCACATATGAATAGTAGAACTGCTCTCAGCAGCACTCACCTGGTCTATTTCAATCCCGTACCCATGACTGAGTCACGGCTGTGGGCGGGACAGGTCCAAGCAAATGCTGCATGAAGTAAATAGCCTGTGGACAAGGCCTGATGACTTAATGTGAACAGTCACCAGCCGCCAAAATCCAGACAGATGGAATACATCCCAAATTGGGGTGCATAGCAAGGTGGAGGTCAACCACCGACCAATTCAATGAAGAAAAAACAAAAAGCAGCACCAAATGTGCACTACAGCACTAAACATTCCAAACTGTACTTATTATAAAAATTTAGTTTTAGTTTTTTAGTAAAAGTTTTTGGCGGCTGGTGACTGTTCACATTAAGTCAATTTATAACCAAAACAAATGAGAAACTAGGAGTGTTAGTGCAAGAAAACCAGAAAACGAAAAAACAAACTCCTAAAAGCAATATTTTATTATTATATAGTATTAAAAATGCTTAAAAATACAGAGCATAATAACTCTTATATTATCACAGTAGTAAAATGGTCACGTGAGGTGGATGGGAGGACAAGAAAGGTGAAAGCCAACTAGTGAGAAAAGGAGCGCTGTTTATCTCAACACTCAAAACTGAGCTCTAGGTAGCATGACTCCAATCCTTATAATTTTTCAATTCGAATAGCCTATTGTCCTAAGGGATATATAGAAGGGGATAATCTATCCCTCCCTTTCACCTACCTAACAGCGGAGGTGCACCATAAAGTATTGGGTACCCCCCGCTCCTCGTCGGCTTTCCCTATTCTGTCCCTTCGACCCGCAAGTC
The DNA here is from genome assembly GCF_048569485.1 of Anomaloglossus baeobatrachus. Taxonomy (NCBI): domain Eukaryota; kingdom Metazoa; phylum Chordata; class Amphibia; order Anura; family Aromobatidae; genus Anomaloglossus; species Anomaloglossus baeobatrachus. The sequence continues at coordinate 35,933,066 of NC_134353.1, forward strand.
GCAAGAAAACCCACCACCAAGAATGGAAGGTGCACAGTAGTCATAGGGTCATTATCATAATATGGTTACCTAAAAAAATTTAGGCTTTTGCTGCCTGGTGCACCACGGTCATTATACCTGGAGCACGAGCGGGTAACACCTGCCAGACGACATGCCCACTACTAAAGGCCACTTCTTAGTCAAATAGCCCTTACACAGCCTGGAGGTGTGTTTGGGGTCATTGTCCTGTTGAAAAATAAATGATGGTCCAACTAAACACAAACCGGATGGAATAGCACGCCGCTGCAAGAAGCTGTGGTAGCCATGCTGGTTCAGTATGCCTTCAATTTTGAATAAATCCCCAACAGTGTCACCAGCAAAGCCCCCCCACACCATCACACCTCCTCCTCCATGCTTCACGGTGGGAACCAGCCATGTAGAGTCCATCCGTTCACCTTTTCTACAACGACACGGTGGTTGTATCCAAAGATCTCAAATTTGGACTCATCAGACCAAAGCCCAGATTTCCACTGGTCTACTGTCCATTCCTTGTGTTCTTTAGCCCAAACAAGTCTCTTCTGCTTGTTGCCTGTCCTTAGCAGTGATTTCCTAGCAGCTATTTTACCATGAAGGCTTGCTGCGCAAAGTCTCCTCTTAACAGTTGTTCTAGAGATGTGTCTGCTGCTAGAACTCTGTGTGGCATTGACCTGGTCTCTAATCTGAGCTGCTGTTAACCTGTGATTTCTGAGGCTGGTGACTCGGATCAACTTATCCTCCGCAGCAGAGGTGACTCTTGGTCTTTCTTTCCTGGGGCGTTCCTCATGTGAGTCAGTTTCTTTGTAGCGTTTGATGGTTTTTGCCACTGCACTTGGGGACACTTTCAAAGTTTTCCAAATTTTTCGGACTGACTGACCTTAATTTCTTAAAGTAATGATGACCACTCGTTTTTCTTTACTTAGCTGCTTTTTTGTTGCCATAATACAAATTCTAACAGTGTATTCAGTAGCACTATCAGCTGTGTATCCACCAGACTTCTGCACAACACAACTGATGGTTCCAACCCCATTTATAAGGCAAGAAATCCCACTTATTACACCTGGCAGGGCACACCTGTGAAGTGAAAACCATTTCCGGTGACTACCTCTTGAAGCTCATCAAGAGAATGCCAAGATTGTGCAAAGCAGGAATCAAAGCAAAAGGTGGCTACTTTGAAGAACCTAGAATATAAGACATGTTCAGTTGTTTCACACTTTTTTTTTATCAAGTATTTCATTCCACATGTGTTAATGAGAGACAGATATATATATATATATGTATGTGTGTGTATATATGTATATATATGTATATGTGTGTGTATATATAGATATAGATAGAGATGGAGAGATATAATATTTACTATATATATATATATATATATATATATATAGATAGATAGATAGATAGATAGATAGATAGATAGATAATATATATATAGATAGATATAATATATATAGATAGGTGTGTGTGTATGTGTATATATATATATATATATATATATATATATATATATATATATATATATATATAGTGTATGTATGTATATATGTGAGAGAGACAGATATATATGCATATGTGTGTATATATATCTATCTAATATAGATAGATAGATGAGTGTGTGTGTATATATAGATGGATATAGATAGATGTGTATGTGTGTGTGTATGTGTATATATATGTACATATATATATATATATATATAATTATAGACAGACAGACAGAGATATATATATATATATATATATATATATATATATCACACACACATACATACATCTATCTATATCTATGTATATATTATATCACACACACATACATACATCTATCTATATGTATATATATCTGTCTGTCTATAACATATATATATATATATATACAGTGCCTACAAGTAGTATTCAACCCCCTGCAGATTTAGCAGGTTTGATAAGATGCAAATAAGTTAGAGCCTGCAAACTTCAAACAAGAGCAGGATTTATTAACAGATGCATAAATCTTACAAACCAACAAGTTATGTTGCTCAGTTAAATTTTAATAAATTTTCAACATAAAAGTGTGGGTCAATTATTATTCAACCCCTAGGTTTAATATTTTGTGGAATAACCCTTGTTTGCAATTACAGCTAATAATCGTCTTTTATAAGACCTGATAAGGCCGGCACAGGTCTCTGGAGTTATCTTGGCCCACTCCTCCATGCAGATCTTCTCCAAGTTATCTAGGTTCTTTGGGTGTCTCATGTGGACTTTAATCTTGAGCTCCTTCCACAAGTTTTAAATTGGGTTAAGGTCAGGAGACTGACTAGGCCACTGCAACACCTTGATTTTTTCCCTCTTGAACCAGGCCTTGGTTTTCTTGGCTGTGTGCTTTGGGTCGTTGTCATGTTGGAAGATGAAATGACGACCCATCTTAAGATCCTTGATGGAGGAGCGGAGGTTCTTGGCCAAAATCTCCAGGTAGGCCGTGCTATCCATCTTCCCATGGATGCGGACCAGATGGCCAGGCCCCTTGGCTGAGAAACAGCCCCAAAGCATGATGCTGCCACCACCATGCTTGACTGTAGGGATGGTATTCTTGGGGTCGTATGCAGTGATATCCAGTCTCCAAACGTCACGTGTGTGGTTGGCACCAAAGATCTCGATCTTGGTCTCATCAGACCAGAGAACCTTGAACCAGTCTGTCTCAGAGTCCTCCAAGTGATCATCAGCAAACTGTAGACGAGCCTTAACATGACGCTTTGAAAGTAAAGGTACCTTACGGGCTCGTCTGGAACGGAGACCATTGCGGTGGAGTACGTTACTTATGGTATTGACTGAAACCAATGTCCCCACTGCCATGAGATCTTCCCGGAGCTCCTTCCTTGTTGTCCTTGGGTTAGCCTTGACTCTTTGGACAAGCCTGGCCTCGGCACGGGTGGAAACTTTCAAAGGCTGTCCAGGCCGTGGAAGGCTAACAGTAGTTCCATAAGCCTTCCACTTCCGGATGATGCTCCCAACAGTGGAGACAGGTAGGCCCAACTGCTTGGAAAGGGTTTTGTACCCCTTGCCAGCCTTGTGACCCTCCACGATCTTGTCTCTGATGGCCTTGGAATGCTCCTTTGTCTTTCCCATGTTGACCAAGTATGAGTGCTGTTCACAAGTTTGGGGAGGGTCTTAATTAGTCAAAAAAGGCTGGAAAAAGAGATAATTAATCCAAACATGTGAAGCTCATTGTTCTTTGTGCCTGAAATACTTCTTAATACTTTAGGGGAACCAAACAGAATTCTTGCGGTTTGAGGGGTTGAATAATAAATGACCCTCTGAAAAAACTCTTCACAATTTAAAAAAAAAATAAAAAAAGAAATAACATTCTTTTTTGCTGCAGTGCATTTCACACTTCCAGGCTGATCTACAGTCTAAATGTCACAATGCCAAGTTCATTCCGAATGTGAAAAACCTGCTAAATCTGCAGGGGGTTGAATACTACTTGTAGGCACTGTGTATATGTATATATATATATATATATGTGAGACAGATATATATATATATATATATATATATATATATATATATATATATATATGCATATATGTGTGTGTATATAGATATAGATATAGATATAGATATAGATATAGATATAGATCTATATCTATATATGTGTGTATGTATGTGTGTATATAGATATAGATATATATAGATACACATATATATAGATAGATAGATATAGATATAATATATACCATATATATATATATACGGTATATATTATATCTATCTATCTCTATATATATATATATTATATATATATAATATATATAAAATGACAGACATATATAGAGAGACAGGCATATATGTGTATCTATATATATATATATAATATATATATATATATATATATATACAAATATATATGTGAGACAGATATATATATATATATATATATATATATATATATATATATATATATATATAATGCATATATGTGTGTGTATATAGATATAGATATAGATATAGATATAGATATAGATCTATATCTATATATGTGTGTATGTATGTGTGTATATAGATATAGATATATATAGATACACATATATATAGATAGATAGATATAGATATAATATATACCATATATATATATATATATACGGTATATATTATATCTATCTATCTCTATATATATATATATATATATATATATATATTATATATATATAATATATATAAAATGACAGACATATATAGAGAGACAGGCATATATGTGTATCTATATATATATATATAATATATATATATATATATATATATATATATATATATATATATATATATATATATATATATATATAGATATAGATATAGATATGTGTGTGTATGTATGTGTGTATGTGTGTATATAGATAGAGAGAGAGAGATAGAGATATATATATATATATATATATATATATATATCTATATATATATTTATTTATATATTTATATTTGTGTGTGTGTGTTTTATTTTCTATATTACGTACATATGTAAAAACAATTTTTAAAAATGACTATTGTATCCGGGGACTTGAACCTGTGATCATCTGATTGCTTGTACTGTACTCAGCCATGCTATAGTATTAGTGTATGGTGAAAATCACAGTCTTCTGGGAACTTCAGCCACAGACTGGTCTTCACAGCCAACCAGTCATTGCACGAGGGGCTGTCGGTGAAGCTGTGGCAGCAGTAGCAACCCATCTGCATCCCAGAATTGTGATGCTTGGGGCTGTTGGCTGTGTGGAGCTTCACCTCCCCTGAGCTGCTTGATGTGAATGCATTAAGCAGACTAAGAGCAGTGATTGTTAAAGGTAGATGATGGCTGAATAACCCAGCCATCATCTGCACTAAATGGTGCAGGCTCAGCTCCTGTGCCCGCATAAAAGAAATGGACCTGACATTTTAATGCACGAGAAAGGGGTTAAAGAAAACTTTTCACTAGATTATTTAAATCAAAGTGGAGTATCTCCTCCAGTTGCTGCTCCACCGATTCCAAAACTGTTTTTCTTTTTCTTCTGTGCCTCTCTGTTCCAAAATTGTGTCCCCTAGTAATAAAGAAAGTGTAAACATGGGCGTAAAGCACAGGACTTCTCTGTGGGTGTTTGCCTTTTCTCCTCTGTCGGCCAATCAGAACACAGCCACACCCACTTGGAAAAAAAGAAAATTAGCATCTTTATTAGCAGGGGGCTGACGGACACAAAATAAAAGTAAACTGTTCCGGAATCCTTTAGTCAGCGGCAGTTGGAGGAGATTCTCAGTTTAAATTAAAAAAATAATTCTTTAACCCTTGACTGACATTGGCCGTACTTGTAGGGGAGGAGCTGAGCCCGCCCCATTCCCGGCAGGCGCCGGCTGCGTTACTCAGCTGTCATCTTTATTACTAGGAGACATAACTTTGGAATGGAAAGGCGCAGAAGAAAACGAAAAACTGCGCCGCAATTGGAGGAGATGCGCAGTGTAGATGGGGGGGATTGTCCCTGCTTGCCAGACCACCATAACATCTACTGTAATGAGCTTTCTGACATGCGCCGTCCATATCATTTACTATTTATGCCTAGCTTGTCTGAACGATACCCGTGACGGTGAGGATGAGACGCTCGTTTGCGGTTTTATTACCATGGCGTCTCCTTCCAGGGCCAAATAAGTGGCCTAGTCTCTGTTTTTTAAATATACTATGCAAAAAAATAAATAAAATAAACCCCCTGCTTGCTGTCAGTGTATAGAAATTCGCTGCTTGGGCAGGTGCGGGGCTCGTTTCAGCGTGTCGACTCATTTGGGAGAAATCATTGCTGCAAAATTTAGTCTGCAAGCAGAGGGAGAAACTGATACAAAAAGCAGATTAGTAATATGCGTGAGGTTTTATATTCGTGACTTTGTGCTGGAAAACATTTATAAACGCAGAATTATTATTATTTTTTTTTTTTTTTTTTTTTTTTGCAGTGGACTCATTGTTCCCGAAAGTGAAAGCAACGAGACTGTCCCGGAGGTGGCCACCACGTCCGGATACGCACTATTACACTTCTTCAGCGACGCGGCCTACAACCTGACCGGCTTTAATATCAGCTACAGGTATAAAGAAAACCAAATACACAATCGTGACGTGATAACACTTCCGGTCACTGTGTGGTCCCGTCCTGCGGCACTCCCATCATGCCTTGCAGTTTGCTCTGACTACATTAGTTTGTCGTGGCATGCTGGGAGTTTTCCACGTTGCTGCCCCCTGCAGCAGGCCATGCGTAAGGTTGGCCGTAACCGACTGCCATCTCCCCTGACTTGTCCATAAACTTGTATCACGGAGAGGTGAAGGTGACACTTCTGAGTATCTCCCGACACCTCTTAAAATCTTTCATGTCCAATGAATTTTCTTAGGCGTCAATTATTAGGAGACCCCCAGATCCTTGTATTGTGACTGTCTGTCTACGGTGATGTCTGTGATACGTGGGGACTTAATCCATGACCTATAGGTTTCGTTGAGGTGGTCGTAGAGCTGATTTTAGAAAATGCTTAACCCGTTGTTCTTGTGTCAATAACCTCAACTGCAATTGTCACATGACCGCTGCAGCCAATCATTGGCCTTTGATGATGCATGTTTGCCAAGTCATCATGGAAATCATTGATTGGCTGCAGTGGAACTGGGATAATCACTGGCCTCGGGTAATACATGCATATTCACCAATTGATCACTGAGGTCATTGATTGATTGCAATGGTCACGTCACAATCACAGGCCGCAGGTGATCTGTTTTACGTTTGGCAAATAATCATTGATGTGAATGATTGGTTGCAGTGTGAGAAAGAAAGTAATGAGGGCACCACAAATGGTAAATACTGGGATCAATCCAAAAAACACACCTGAAATTACAGAACCATATAGAAGAAGCAAGAGGGTGTGTAATAATTGGGATCACCAAAATAGAAAATATTCAATCAATTTTTATTAGCCAAAAAACACCAACATAGAGTTAAAAGCATTTAAAATACACAAGTGTTCAACACATACAGGGGCTTGTGTTATGATCCGGAACCATGGAAGACCACCATAAATCATTGGTAAAAAGTGACAAGAGCATTGGCAACTAATCTGGCCGCCATCCCCTTACTAACCATCAACACTAGAAATAGCCGAGGGGTGAAGTAACATCCTATGCACCGCGAACCCATCCGGAGAACTAACTATCCTAAAGGAACGAAAGATGAATAACTCTCTGCCTCAGAAAATAGACAAGAATAACAAGCCCCCCACATTCAAAGACTGCGGTGATATAGGAAAACACAATACACAGATAGATGATAGGATTAGCAAAGGTGAGGCCCCACTAACTAAATAGGACAGGACAGGAAAGGGGCTGATGGTGGCCAGAGAAAAACCCTGCAAAATCCAAATTCCTGATAGTACAAAAAGCCCTTAGATCACTAGATCTGAACTCCGTCCTATACCAGGCGCTCTTGTCATACCAATGAACAGAAAACAAGAACCATTACAAATTCAAGAAGTAACAAACACATGGACTAATGGGAGCAATACTCCAAACATAGCTGCAGGGAGCTTCCCAGCTAAGCAACTGAGAGGGAAGATTCCTGCATGCAAATAAACTGAAAACAACCACAGCAAATGACAAACTCAGATAAGAGCAAAAAGAACAAAACAAGAAATAAAGAGCAAAGCACTTATCTGGGGTAGATGTAGCAGGATGAAGCAGGCTGGTGACCAAAGAACAACTGACATCCGGCATAGCCTGCTAGCAGACCAGGGTTTAAATAAGCAGAGAGTTAGCAATGGAAACGCCCATTGCTCAACACACCTGGTCTCTGACCAAACCATTCCTGGCCACAAGAGGGAGCCTCACAGCAGAAAAAGCATAACTGACATCAACAACAGGCTTGCCTATAATAAGACAAAAGCCCCACAAGTCACCCCCTCCATATGAATAAGTAAGACGCTATATATTAATTAGAAAGGCAAAGCCTCAATACTGATAGATGGACATCAGCAGAAAAACAAGCAAAATGCACCAAAAACATACATAATCGTACATAAGATTTCATAAATACCACATGGACCGGGTAAAAAGGTGCAGCGAAATTCAGAAAGCAGGAGCAGGTTCTGCAATCACAAAGGAGGCAGCCATACAGGAGGGAGGACAAGAAGAAACCCCCCCTCATATATACATACATACATATACATATTATTATTATTATTTATTATTATAGCGCCATTTATTCCATGGCACTTTACAGTGAAAGAGGGTATACGTACAACAATCATTAACAGTACAAGACAGACTGGTATAAGAGGAGAGAGGACCCTGCCCGCGAGGGCTCACAGTCTACAGGAGGAGAGGACCCTGCCCGCGAGGGCTCACAGTCTACAGGGAATGGGTGATGGTACAATAGGTGAGGACAGAGCTGGTTGCGCAGTGATGTACTGGACTGAGGGCTATTGTAGGTTGTAGGCTTGTTGGAAGAGGTGAGTCTTGAGTTTCCTCTTGAAGCTTTCCACGGTAGGGGAGAGTCTGATATGCTGTGGTAGAGCGTTCCAGAGTATGGGGGAGGCACGGGAGAAATCTTGTACGCAATTGTGGGAAGAGGAGATAAGAGAGGAGTAGAGAAGGAGATTTTGTGAGGATCTGAGGTTGCGCGCGGGTAGGTACCGGGAGACTAGGTCACAGATGTAGGGGGGAGACAGGTTGTTCATGGCTTTGTATGTCATGGTTAATGTTTTGAAGTGGAGTCGTTGGGCGATGGGAAGCCAGTGAAGCGATTGGCAGAGTGGTGAGGCTGGGGAGTAGCGATGGGAGAGGTGGATTAAGCAGGCCGCAGAGTTTAGGATAGATTGGAGGGGTGCGAGAGTGTTGGAAGGGAGGCCAGAGAGCAGGAGGTTGCAGTAGTCGAGGCGGGAGATGATGAGGGCATGCACTAATGTTTTTGCTGAATCTTGGTTAAGGAAAGCACGGATCCGGGAGATATTTTTGAGTTGTAGTCTGGATGAGGTGAAGAGGGCTTGAAGGATAGAGCAGAGTCGAGGGTTACTCCAAGGCAACGAGCTTGTGAGACTGGGGAGAGCGAGCAACCATCAAGTTTGATGGAAAGGCTTCTTGGATGGGATGAGTGAGGAGGAGGAGGAAAGACAATGAACTCTGTTTTGTCCATGTTAAGCTTTAGGAATCGCACAGAGAAGGATGAAATAGCAGAGAGACATTGTGGGATTCTGGTTAGTAGGGAGGAGATGTCAGGTCCAGAGAGGTAGATCTGTGTGTCATCGGCATAGAGATGATACTGGAAGCCGTGGGACTCTATGAGCTGTCTCAGGCCGAAGGTGTAGATGAGAACAGCAGGGGTCCAAGAACTGAACCTTGGGGGACACCGACAGATAGGGGGCGAGATGAGGAGGTGGTGTGAGAATGGGAGACGCTGAAAGTTCGGTCGGTTAGGTATGAGGAGATCCAAGATAGGGCCAAGTCTGTGATGCCCAGAGATGAGAGAATCTGTAGTAGGAGGGAATGGTCTACTGTGTCGAAGGCAGAGGACAGGTCCAGGAGGAGGAGGATAGAGTAGTGTCGCTTGGCTTTGGCGGTTAGTAGATCATTTGTGACTTTGGTTAGGGCAGTTTCAGTAGAGTGTTGAGGTCGGAAGCCAGATTGTAGCTGGTCAAAGAGGGAGCAGGAGGAGAGGTATGGGGACAATTCAAGATGGACATGCTGTTCCAGTAGTTTTGAGGCATAGGGGAGAAGGGATATGGGGCGATAGTTTGACACAGAGGAAGGGTCAAGGGAGGGCTT
>NC_134353.1:35947858-35980358 GCF_048569485.1 Anomaloglossus baeobatrachus
CAATAGCTGCAGAGCAGGAAGTCATTGAGGAGCGGCTTCTGCCAATAGCTGCAGAGCATTATGTCAGTGAGGAGCAACTTCAGCCAATAACTGCAGTGCAGGAAGTCATTGAGGAGCAGCTTCAGCCAATAGCTGTAGAGCAGGATGTCAGTGAGGAGCAGCTTCAGCCAATAGCTGCAGAGCAGGAAGTCATTGAGGAGCAGCTTCAGCCAATAGCTGCAGAGCAGGATGTCAGTGAGGAGCAGCTTCAGCCAATAACTGCAGAGCAGGAAGTCATTGAGGAGCAGCTTCAGCCAATAGCTGCAGAGCAGGATGTCAGTGAGGAGCAGCTTCAGCCAATAACTGCAGAGCAGGAAGTCATTGAGGAGCAGCTTCAGCCAATAGCTGCAGAGCAGGATGTCAGTGAGGAGCAGCTTCAGCCAGTAGCTGCAGAGCAGGATGTCAGTGAGGAGCAGCTTCAGCCAATAGCTGCAGAGCAGGATGTCAGTGAGGAGCAGCTTCAGCCAATAGCTGCAGAGCAGGATGTCAGTGAGGAGCAGCTTCAGCCAATAGCTGCAGAGCAGGATGTCAGTGAGGAGCAGCTTCAGCCAATAGCTGCAGAGCAGGAAGTCAGTGAGGAGCAGCTTCAGCCAATAGCTGCAGAGCAGGAAGTCAGTGAGGAGCAGCTTCAGCCAATAACTGCAGAGCAGGAACTCATTGAGGAGCAGCTTCAGCCAATAGCTGCAGAGCAGGATGTCAGTGAGGAGCAGCTTCAGCCAATAGCTGCAGAGCAGGATGTCAGTGAGGAGCAGCTTCAGCCAATAGCTGCAGAGCAGGATGTCAGTGAGGAGCAGCTTCAGCCAATAGCTGCAGAGCAGGATGTCAGTGAGGAGCAGCTTCAGCCAATAGCTGCAGAGCAGGATGTCAGTGAGGAGCAGCTTCAGCCAATAGCTGTAGAGCAGGATGTCAGTGAGGAGCAGCTTCAGCCAATAGCTGTAGAGCAGGATGTCAGTGAGGAGCAGCTTCAGCCAATGGCTGCAGAGCAGGATGTCAGTGAGGAGCAGCTTCAGCCAATAGCTGCAGAGCAGGATGTCAGTGAGGAGCAGCTTCAGCCAATAGCTGCAGAGCAGGATGTCAGTGAGGAGCAGTGTCCAGTCGTCAGTGTGTAATCATTTGTCTTTTTTGTTTTTGTCCAGGCCCCGGTTGCTCCATCCCCGTTCCCGCCAACCAGTCGTTCTGGACACGGGAGGAGTTCTGGGCTCCGCAGCTGGCCAGAGCTTCCCACAAGGCGGTGGTGCTGGATGACATCATGTGGATAGTGGGCGGCTACACCTTCAACCAGAACCAGTACCAGATGGTTATGGCGTGAGAACCACAGTTTTTATCATTCTATAAAAAAAGACAACAAATCAGTGATTTGTCAGGATCTCTGCTGCCAGTCAGTGAATGTGAACCTCAGACCTGTCACACAGCTGCAGTGTCAGGTCCAGGCCTGGAAGGAGACTGGTGCGGCTGCTCTCTTTTGCCCGGAGACTGATACAGTGTACCAGACCCTCAGCTTTGTGAGCTGCTATGGCATACTAAACGTTTTGCAGTTCACTGACAGCAAGCAGAGATTGTAAAGTATGTGTACAACTGAAATACATTGTATGAATTTATAGAAAATATTTGACCTTGTAAGCTCTGGGGAGGGGGTGATGGATTTTCCTAGTAAGGGGGTTGGCCCTCGCACTCCTGCATGATTTGTGGGCTTCGGCAGTAACCGGTTTGTGTTCTGTACAGGTACGACCTGGTCTCTCACAAGTGGCTGCTGAACAGTTCTGCGAGTTCGGTCGCAGACCGCTATGGACACTCCCTGGCGTTATATAAGGTAAGGTTCACAGTCTCCGGTGCTTGGGGAACTACAAGTGCTAGAATAACAGTCACATGCATTGTACAGGAATAACGGGGTGAGCGCCTCCTGGTGGCTGTATAAATCTGTATGTAGTGAGCTTCCTCTAGTGGTGGCTGTATAATCTGTATGTAGTGAGCTCCCTCTAGTGGTGGCTGTATAAATCTGTATGTAGTGAGCTCCCCCCTAGTGGTGGCTGTATAAATCTGTATGTAGTGAGCTCCCTCTAGTGGTGGCTGTATAAATCTGTATGTAGTGAGCTCCCTCTAGTGGTGGCTGTATAAATCTGTATGTAGTGAGCTCCCTCTAGTGGTGGCTGTATAAATCTGTATGTAGTGAGCTCCCCCCTAGTGGTGGCTGTATAAATCTGTATGTAGTGAGCTCCCCCCTAGTGGTGGCTGTATAAATCTGTATGTAGTGAGCTCCCTCTAGTGGTGGCTGTATAAATCTGTATGTAGTGAGCTCCCTCTAGTGGTGGCTGTATAAATCTGTATGTAGTGAGCTCCCCCTAGTGGTGACTGTATAAATCTGTATGTAGTGAGCTCCCTCTAGTGGTGACTGTATAAATCTGTATGTAGTGAGCTCCCTCTAGTGGTGGCTGTATAAATCTGTATGTAGTGAGCTCCCTCTAGTGGTGGCTGTATAAATCTGTATGTAGTGAGCTCCCTCTAGTGGTGGCTGTATAAATCTGTATGTAGTGAGCTCCCCCCTAGTGGTGGCTGTATAAATCTGTATGTAGTGAGCTCCCTCTAGTGGTGACTGTATAAATCTGTATGTAGTGAGCTCCCTCTAGTGGTGGCTGTATAAATCTGTATGTAGTGAGCTCCCCCCTAGTGGTGACTGTATAAATCTGTATGTAGTGAGCTCCCTCTAGTGGTGACTGTATAAATCTGTATGTAGTGAGCTCCCTCTAGTGGTGACTGTATAAATCTGTATGTAGTGAGCTCCCTCTAGTGGTAGCTGTATAAATCTGTATGTAGTGAGCTCCCTCTAGTGGTGGCTGTATAAATCTGTATGTAGTGAGCTCCCCCCTAGTGGTGGCTGTATAAATCTGTATGTAGTGAGCTCCCTCTAGTGGTGGCTGTATAAATCTGTATGTAGTGAGCTCCCTCTAGTGGTGGCTGTATAAATCTGTATGTAGTGAGCTTCCTCTAGTGGTGGCTGTATAAATCTGTATGTAGTGAGCTCCCTCTAGTGGTGACTGTATAAATCTGTATGTAGTGAGCTCCCCCTAGTGGTGGCTGTATAAATCTGTATGTAGTGAGCTCCCTCTAGTGGTGGCTGTATAAATCTGTATGTAGTGAGCTCCCCCTAGTGGTGGCTGTATAAATCTGTATGTAGTGAGCTCCCTCTAGTGGTGGCTGTATAAATCTGTATGTAGTGAGCTCCCCCTAGTGGTGACTGTATAAATCTGTATGTAGTGAGCTCCCTCTAGTGGTGACTGTATAAATCTGTATGTAGTGAGCTCCCCCCTAGTGGTGGCTGTATAAATCTGTATGTAGTGAGCTCCCTCTAGTGGTGGCTGTATAAATCTGTATGTAGTGAGCTCCCTCTAGTGGTGGCTGTATAAATCTGTATGTAGTGAGCTTCCTCTAGTGGTGGCTGTATAAATCTGTATGTAGTGAGCTCCCTCTAGTGGAGGCTGTATAAATCTGTATGTAGTGAGCTTCCTCTAGTGGTGGCTGTATAAATCTGTATGTAGTGATCTCCCTCTAGTGGTGGCTGTATAAATCTGTATGTAGTGAGCTTCCTCTAGTGGTGGCTGTATAAATCTGTATGTAGTGAGCTCCCTCTAGTGGTGGTTGTATAAATCTGTATGTAGTGAGCTTCCTCTAGTGGTGGCTGTATAAATCTGTATGTAGTGAGCTTCCTCTAGTGGAGGCTGTATAAATCTGTATGTAGTGATCTCCCTCTAGTGGTGGCTGTATAAATCTGTATGTAGTGAGCTTCCTCTAGTGGTGGCTGTATAAATCTGTATGTAGTGAGCTCCCTCTAGTGGTGGCTGTATAAATCTGTATGTAGTGAGCTCCCTCTAGTGGTGGCTGTATAAATCTGTATGTAGTGAGCTCCCTCTAGTGGTGGCTGTATAAATCTGTATGTAGTGAGCTCCCTCTAGTGGTGGCTGTATAAATCTGTATGTAGTGAGCTTCCTCTAGTGGTGGCTGTATAAATCTGTATGTAGTGAGCTCCCTCTAGTGGTGGCTGTATAAATCTGTATGTAGTGAGCTTCCTCTAGTGGTGACTGTATAAATCTGTATGTAGTGAGCTCCTCCTAGTGGTGGCTGTATAAATCTGTATGTAGTGATCTCCCTCTAGTGGTGGCTGTATAAATCTGTATGTAGTGAGCTCCCTCTAGTGGTGACTGTATAAATCTGTATGTAGTGAGCTCCCTCTAGTGGTGGTTGTATAAATCTGTATGTAGTGAGCTTCCTCTAGTGGTGACTGTATAAATCTGTATGTAGTGAGCTCCCCCTAGTGGTGACTGTATAAATCTGTATGTAGTGAGCTCCCTCTAGTGGTGGCTGTATAAATCTGTATGTAGTGAGCTCCCTCTAGTGGTGGCTGTATAATCCTGTATGTAGTGAGCTCCCCCTAGTGGTGGCTGTATAAATCTGTATGTAGTGAGCTCCCCCCTAGTGGTGGCTGTATAAATCTGTATGTAGTGATCTCCCTCTAGTGGTGACTGTATAGATCTGTATGTAGTGAGCTCCCTCTAGTGGTGACTGTATAGATCTGTATGTAGTGAGCTCCCTCTAGTGGTGACTGTATAAATCTGTATGTAGTGAGCTCCCTCTAGTGGTGACTGTATAAATCTGTATGTAGTGAGCTCCCTCTAGTGGTGACTGTATAAATCTGTATGTAGTGAGCTCCCTCTAGTGGTGGCTGTATAAATCTGTATGTAGTGAGCTCCCTCTAGTGGTGACTGTATAAATCTGTATGTAGTGAGCTCCCTCTAGTGGTGGCTCTATAATCTGTATGTAGTGAGCTCCCTCTAGTGGTGGCTGTATAAATCTGTATGTAGTGAGCTCCCTCTAGTGGTGGCTGTATAATCTGTATGTAGTGAGCTCCCCCCTAGTGGTGGCTGTATAATCTGTACGCAGTGAGCTCCCTCTAGTGGTGGCTGTATAAATCTGTATGTAGTGAGCTCCCTCTAGTGGTGGCTGTATAAATCTGTATGTAGTGAGCTCCCTCTAGTGGTGGCTGTATAAATCTGTATGTAGTGAGCTCCCTCTAGTGGTGGCTGTATAAATCTGTATGTAGTGAGCTCCCTCTAGTGGTGAATGTATAAATCTGTATGTAGTGAGCTCCCTCTAGTGGTGGCTGTTTAAATCTGTATGTAGTGAGCTCCCTCTAGTGGTGGCTCTATAATCTGTATGTAGTGAGCTCCCTCTAGTGGTGGCTGTATAAATCTGTATGTACTGAGCTCTCTGTAGTGGTGGCTGTATAATCTGTATGTAGTGAGCTCTCTCTAGTGGTGGCTGTATAATCTGTATGTAGTGAGCTCCCTCTAGTGGTGGCTGTATAATCTGTATGTAGTGAGCTCCCTCTAGTGGTGGCTGTATAAATCTGTATGTAGTGAGCTCCCTCTAGTGGTGGCTGTATAAATCTGTATGTAGTGAGCTCCCTCTAGTGGTGGCTGTATAATCTGTATGTAGTGAGCTCCCCCCTAGTGGTGGCTGTATAAATCTGTATGTAGTGAGCTCCCTCTAGTGGTGGCTGTATAAATCTGTATGTAGTGAGCTCCGCCTAGTGGTGGCTGTATAATCTGTACGCAGTGAGCTCCCCCTAGTGGTGGCTGTATAAATCTGTATGTAGTGAGCTCCCTCTAGTGGTGGCTGTATAAATCTGTATGTAGTGAGCTCTCTCTAGTGGTGGCTGTATTAATCTGTATGTAGTGAGCTCCCTCTAGTGGTGGCTGTATAAATCTGTATGTAGTGAGCTCCCTCTAGTGGTGGATGTATAAATCTGTATGTAGTGAGCTCCCTCTAGTGGTGACTGTATAAATCTGTATGTAGTGAGCTCCCTCTAGTGGTGACTGTATAAATCTGTACGTAGTGAGCTCCCTCTAGTGGTGGCTGTATAATCTGTATGTAGTGAGCTCCCCCTAGTGGTGGGTATGGGCAGCAGGAGGCTTAGTTATTGTATTACGTCCTCTCTTTCTGTCTCTAGGATAAGATATACATGTATGGCGGTAAGATTGACTCCACAGGGAACGTTTCCAACCAGCTGTGGGTGTTCCATGTTCAGAATCGGTCCTGGGTGGAGCTCTTACCCAATGCCAAGGAGCAGTACGCTGTGGTTGGGCACTCTGCCCACATCGTCACTCTGAAGGATGGGAGTACTTACATGCTGGTATTCTTTGGTCATTGTCCCCTTTATGGCTACATCAGCAGCATCCAGAAATATAACTTGGGTGAGTGAGGAGTCCTCAATATCAGTGTATGTACATCTTCCCAATGGCTTTTCCGTTGCGGGGGGGGGGGGGGGGTCTTCATTACCTTTATTCTTGTTACATGCCCCATTGTAAGTAATTTGCTCTACCAGGGCCTCATCCTCTACAGATTCGCTTATTTGTGCCCGGAAGTTAAGAAGCATAGCAGCAATTCTGCTCTATTCCTATGCATATATGACGTGCCAGCACATAAGATGGTAATGGGGCAGCAGAGGGGATAGTGTAAGTCACCAAAACCAATGTTGGCTTTACAAGGTTGGTTTGATAAGTCATGGTCTGACCACTAGAATCCCTATTATGTGGCTCCCAAAGTCTCAATGTGAATGAAGCCATAGTGAGCATGTGCAACCACTACTCTGTTTACTGTCTGCAGGAGGGGTGGTCATGTGTGCCCACTAAGGCTCTATTTAGGAGGGTGCTGTACGTGCCCACTACTGCTCCATTCAGGAGGGTGCTGTACGTGTCCACTACGGCTCCATTCAGGAGGGGTGCTGTACGTGTCCACTACGGCTCCATTCAGGAGGGGTGCTGTACGTGTCCACTACGGCTCCATTCAGGAGGGGTGCTGTACGTGTCCACTACGGCTCTATTCAGGAGGGGTGCTGTATGTGTCCACTACAGCTCTATTCAGGAGGGGTGCTGTACGTGCCCACTACAGCTCCATTCAGGAGGGGTGCTGTACGTGTCCACTACGGCTCTATTCAGGAGGGGTGCTGTATGTGTCCACTACAGCTCTATTCAGGAGGGGTGCTGTACGTGCCCACTACAGCTCCATTCAGGAGGGGTGCTGTATGTGCCCACTACAGCTTGTTGGGAGGGGTGCTGCATGTGCCCACTTCAGCTCTATTCAGGAGGGGTGCTTTATGTGCCCACTACAGCTCCATTCAGGAGGGGTGCTGTACGTGCCCACTACAGCTCCATTCAGGAGGGGTGCTGTATATGCCCACTACAGCTCCATTCAGGAGGGGTGCTGTATGTGCCCACTAGAGCTCTATTCAGGAGGGGTGCTGTATGTGCCCACTTCAGCTCCATTCAGGAGGGGTGCTGTATGTGCCCACTACAGCTCCATTCAGGAGGGGTGCTGTATGTGCCCACTACAGCTCCATTCAGGAGGGGTGATGTACGTGCCCACTACAGCTCTATTCAGGAGGGGTGCTGTACATGCCCACTACAGCTCCATTCAGGAGGGGTGCTGTATGTGCCCACTTCAGCTTTATTCAGGAGGGGTGCTGTATGTGCCCACTTCAACTCCATTCAGGAGGGGTGCTGTATGTGCCCACTACAGCTCCATTCAGGAGGGGTGCTGTATGTGCCCACTACAGCTCCATTCAGGAGGGGTGCTGTATGTGCCCACTACAGCTCCATTCAGGAGGGGTGCTGTATGTGCCCACTACAGCTCCATTCAGGAGGGGTGCTGTATGTGCCCACTACTGCTCCATTCAGGAGGGGACTTAACAAATTGCAGTAGGAGAACCCCCTCTAAGGATGTTTAGGGTCATAATTTTGGTTATTTTTCAATTAAAGAACAATCAAACAAATCTTTACGTTGCTATTTTCCTAGATACACAATGTTTCCATCGATGGAGCCATGAGAACTTGTGTTTTGCGATCTGTAGTTTTTATTGGTATAGATATGGGGAACAGACAACAACATGATCGCTTTTAATCCCATTTTCAAGGGGTAAGGGGGAAATTTGACCAAAAAGCAGTAATTTTGGCATCCCATCCTTTTTTTTTTTTTTTTTTTTATTACCTTAAATAATTTGCTATTTTGATCGGATTTTTATGAACTCTTCATAAACTTTTATTTTAATGTTTAAATGTTGAAAAGGGAGTTGTTTTCTTTTAAACTTTTTTTTTTCTACATTAGTATGTTATTGTTATTGTTAATAATAATAATAATAATAATAATAATATATATTTGTTTATTACTTTTTTTATTTTTTTTATATATACTTTATTTGTCACTATGTACTCACATATTTAGGGGCTGTGCGTTGCAGGAGGATCAAGATGAAGTTTCTTTTATTACCTAATTTCTTTTTGTGAGGTAAATCCGGAGATATGACGATAAATCATGACATTCAAGTCATGTCAGGAAGCCCTCTCCTGGTGTCACCCCCCCCCCCTTCCCTTCACACAACTGGTTTAGCAACAAATCCATGGCCATGTCCTGTGATATGGAAATTAGGTGGCTTCAGGACAATGGACACAGGATGACTCCCTGCCGTCACCCTGTAGTAGGAGCTGCTAGCTAGTTAGCAAGGCTATGGAAATAGCCAGACAGAACGACTCCAGTAAAAAATGGTTCATATCTCGCAAGCCATATTTCCGATAAATATGGCAACCATAAAAATGGTGTCTCCGCATGTGGACGATGCCGGCACCCCCTTTTTATGGGAACAGGACATTGGGAAATGCCCCAGGCGTGATATCAGCCAATGGGGAACTGGCAGACAGGTCATGAGTCCCCTCGTTCTGTAGCTAAATTCATAACTATCACAGTGAGAGCGTTGACGTCCGTCTACGACGCTCCCAGGCAAAGTTATGGCCAAAATCCCCTTTTCTGGATAATTCTGATCCATGCAGGGGGAGTGGCAGTGCTTCCCCGTGAGGTCACTAAGGTAGGAGGGGACCTGGATTGCCCAGGTTGATAACCCTACTTCGGCCATTTTCCAGCGTTCTTCTGCTCGGGGGCCTGGTTGGGAAAGACCTGTGAGAGAGTTCCTAGAAACCTGGTCTACAGCGCCCCCCTGTGGCCAGACGCACAAGGTAACTGATTGAACTGTGTATGCCTGTTTGTAACCCATGCTTTGATTGTAACTGTACTCTGACATAACTGTATATTCTGTAGATTCCCTATTGTATATATTGTAGTTCTAGTGTGCTTTAGGCGATTAAATTATATAATTAATCCTGGGCTGTTCTGTTATCTCGATCTTGAATCCCACGTCTGTGTGTTCGGCTAATAGTTACCGTAAATCGGTTGGTGGCAGCGAATTGTGCCAAGGATTATTGTGGGGAGGCCAGTGAGACTCGGGAAGATATTATATATTCCGGCCGCGGAGGTCGGGGGAATATATACCCTACTCTCACCGGGGACCCTTCAATAATCGGCATAAGTAGTATAGCGGCCTCCTTGCTTATTGTCGGGCAATTCCATAATTGGCCTGACTATAAGAGGGGCGCTAGAGAGCGCGTCACGTGCTCTGTCTGTCGGTCGGGAGGTATAAAGGAGGGGTGACCCCCCACTTGTTACCCCCCGATTGTGACGTACTGGTAGCCAGCGCGGGGGATTTCTGAGTGACCCCCCCGGTGGTTTGTGACATATTGGTGGCAAGCGGTGGGATCGAGATAATAGTGTGTGTGAGTGTGAGACCCATACTCCCAGACACTAAAGACTGCCTGCAGCAGCTGTGGCTGCTGGGGTCTTCAGACTAGCTCAACACTAGAGTGTCAGAGTGCAGATACTGTAAGGTGTGTGGAGGCATCAGGTGTCAGTTCTGTGTCAGTGACCAAAAGTCTGCAAGAATGGCTGAGAGCACCAGGAGCAAAGCCAAAGGAATGGCCGATGCTCAGGCCAGAGACGATGAGGAGGTTGTCCACGAGTCCTCCAGGAGCCCGACGCCAGAGAACAGCTCTGCAGAGGACATCGCACAACCTTGCACTGCTGGACAAGATGAGGAGGAGCCCGCCCAAGGTTCCTCAACGAGCCAGATGCCAGCCCTCCGCTCTGCAATGGACAGTGAAGCACCAGGCTCCGCAGCGGGCCGCAGATCACCACGTGCCATTCCACCGAGCCTGGGAGGCTCGGATAGCCTTCTTCAAATGGCTATGGCCCTACTCCAGGCTGGAGACCGGGAGGGCTACCAGGCACTCCTGGCAGAGCGCAGGGCAGCGTGTGAGGCTGAGGCTGCGGAGCGGCAGGCAGCGCGTGAAGAGCGCCAGGCAGAGCGTGACTACCAGCTGCAGCTAGCTCAGCTCCGGCCCTCATCAGCCGCACGTGACCTTCAAGACACCAAACTTCCAAAGGTCCGTGTTGAGGACTTCCCAGTGCTGGAGAAGGATGGAGACTTGGACTCTTTCTTGACTGCTTTTGAACGGACTTGCTTGCAGCACCATCTGAACAAGGACCAGTGGGCCAAATACCTGACCCCCCGTTTAAGGGGTAAGGCCCTGGATATCCTTGGGGACTTGCCTGCTGAGGCAGATCAGGGCTACGACACCATCAAGCGGGCCCTGATCCAACAGTACAACCTCACTCCAGAGTCCTACCGCAAGAAGTTCCGGAGCCTACAGAAGGGACCAAAGGACTCCTGGGCTGACCACAGGCGGGCACTTGCCCGAGCTGCCGACCACTGGACCCAAGGCCTGCAGCTTTCCACCGGACCGGAGATCCTGGACTTGTTCATCACGGAGCAACTCTTGTGGAACTGCCCTGAGGATCTCCGCCAGTTCATCCGAGACCAGAAGCCAAAGGGGTCCACGGCTACAGCTGCCCTTGCCGATGACTACACCAACAACCGGGCCCCTGAGGCCAGGAGAGCGGCCACCAGCAGCACCTGGAGAGGGGGTAAGATGAATTCTGCGACTGCCCCACCTGCCCCTAGACTGCAGGGGGTGCCCCCCTCAACTCCCCTCTCCAGGCCCGTGGCGGAACCAAGACGGTGCCACCAGTGCAACCTACCTGGACACTTCAAGGCCATGTGCCCTCAGCGTCCCAAGGCCCCGGCTCCGTCCCCGTCCCAAGGGCCGCCCAAGGTGTATTGTGTGGGTGGGGGTGGTGGTAGGTCCCTGGACAGCTTCCAACCTGTCACCGTCGGCCGGTCTGTGACCATAGGACTGCGAGACAGCGCCTCGGAGGTGACTCTGGTGCGGCCTGAGATGGTGTCCCCCCAAGACTTGATCCCTGGAAAAACCCTCGCTGTCTCCGGGATTGGAGGCACTGACCCGGCGCTGCCTGTTGCTGACATTTATGTGGACTGGGGCGCAGGGCGAGGGGTGAGGGAGGTGGGGGTAACTGATCGGATCCCTGCAAACGGGCTACTTGGGACAGATTTGGGGCAAATAACCTCCCAGTTTGGCCCCGCCCCAAAGGCTGAACCTTCAGCCAGTGCTGACGTGCCTCCGGACAATGTTAATGTGTTATCTATGAATGATGTAAGGGAGGAGGGAGTGAACTCTGATATTTCTGCTTGCACAGACACCATAGACACACACACAGCTGCAGCTGTGACAGGGGAGGGGGTCAGAGAAAGGTGTCACAATGCCTCTACAAGTAATCAGCCTGTGAGCTGGGATCTGTTGCCCTCTGCAGGGATAAGCAGAGAGCAGGGTGCTGCAGGGGGAGGACCAGTGTGTGGGGTGGGGGCTACCACAGCAAATGTGGGGTCCCCAGAGATTTCACAGCGGGGTTCTGTTGCTGCAGGGGGGGAACAGGCAGGTGAGATTGGGGCCGGTCCAGGAGCGGAAGTGCTCCCAGGTAAGATCTCGGTGCAGGGTTCCCCCACAACCGGGGTGTCAGGAAGCCAGGTAGGTCTGCCTGAACCGGCGACTTGGTCAGGAATGGAGGAGGAGCAGGCACGACCCACGGTCGCAGCGGCTGTGGCCGCTGTCACCCGCAGTGGGAGTGCTGGAAGCCAAGGGGCCTCCCGGAGGTCCGATAGCTCTTCCCCTTCTGACCAAGTGGCAGCCGAGTCAGGTGGAGGCCAGGGCACAGGTCCCGGGGTACTGACCGAAGATGTGACAGTCTCGTCGATTCTGGCCACATCTGGTCAGGGGTTTCAGGCAGCGTTAGAAGCTGACGACAGCCTGAAAGCTCTAAAGGAGCAGGCGGCACAGCCTCCCTCGGACTCGGACCCGGAGCGAGTGGTCTGGGACCAAGGACTGCTGTACAGGGCCACGGTCCAGCAGGGTTCACCGGAGGCGTGGCCCAGGGACCGACAGTTGGTGGTACCCTATCCGTTCCGGACGGAGTTGTTGCGGATCGCACATGAGATTCCGATGGCCGGACACCTAGGGATCGCTAAGACCAAGGCCAGGTTAAACCAGCATTTCTACTGGCCAAAAATGGGGGCCGATGTGGCTGCCTACTGCCGTTCGTGTGAAACCTGTCAGAGAGTGGGGAAGGCGGGGCCACGCCCCAAAGCCCCACTGGTATCTCTGCCAATCATCGATGAGCCTTTCAGGAGGGTGGCTGTGGATCTGGTCGGCCCGCTGGCCATCCCCAGCAGCTCCGGGAAACGCTTCATACTGACGGTAGTGGACTATGCCACCCGGTACCCAGAAGCAGTGGCCTTGTCGTCCATTCGGGCTGACAAGGTGGCCACCGCATTGCTGGAGATTTTCTCCCGAGTGGGTTTTCCCCAGGAAATGCTCACTGACCGGGGGACCCAATTCATGTCCCAGCTGATGGAGACCCTCTGTAAGCAAGTCCAGGTGCGACATCTGGTGGCCAGCCCGTACCATCCACAGACTAATGGCCTGTGCGAGCGGTTCAATGGCACCTTAAAGCAGATGCTTAAGATGTTGGTCGACTCCCAGGGGCGTGACTGGGAGCGGTATCTCCCACACCTGTTATTTGCTTACCGGGAGGTTCCACAGGCCTCAACAGGATTCTCACCGTTTGAGCTCCTGTACGGGCGACGTGTGCGGGGCCCCCTGGCTCTGGTGAAAGAGGCTTGGGAAGGGGATTTGGCCACCCCTGGAGTGTCGGTTATCGAGTATGTCATGCGCTTCCGGGACAAAATGCAGGCCTTGACGCAACTGGTACACGACAATATGGCTCAAGCCCAGGCCGATCAGAAGCGTTGGTATGACCAGAACGCTTGTGAGAGGACCTACCAAGTGGGTCAAGAGGTGTGGGTACTGGTCCCCGTACCACAGGACAAGCTTCAGGCAGCCTGGGAAGGCCCATACCTCGTGTACCAGCAGCTCAACCCTGTGACGTACCTGGTCACCCTGGACCCTGCCCGTGGAAGGCGGAAGCCCTTCCATGTGAACATGATGAAGGCACATCATGAGCGGGAGGCATGTGCACTCCCTGTGTGCAACCTGCCCGAGGAGGGAGAAGCGGAAACCCTCTTGGATATGCTAGCCCAGGTTAGGGCAGGCGGATCCATTGAGGATGTGGAGGTTGGCCACCAGCTCTTGGAGGACCAACGGTCCCAGCTGTGGGCCACCCTACACCCCTTCCGGGGGTTGTTTACCAACCAGCCCGGAAGGACTGACTTGGCTGTCCATCACGTGGACACTGGGGATCATCCCCCGATCCGGCGTTCAGCATATCGGGTCTCCCTGGAGGTGCAGCAACACATGCGCCAGGAGATTGACGAGATGCTGAAGCTGGGGGTGATCCAGGCATCCAACAGCGCTTGGGCCTCGCCTGTAGTCCTCGTCCCTAAGAAGGACCGAACCACTCGGTTCTGCGTGGACTACAGGGGGCTCAATGCTGTCACGGTCGCCGATGCGTACCCAATGCCACGCATCGATGACCTGCTCGATCAGTTGGCCGGGGCTCAGTACCTGACCATCATGGATCTGAGCCGGGGATATTGGCAGATCCCCCTGACTCGCAAGGCCAGGGAACGCTCTGCCTTTATTACCCCATTTGGACTGTACGAGTCCACGGTGATGCCATTCGGGATGAGGAATGCCCCTGCCACTTTCCAGCGGATGGTCAACACCCTGCTCAAGGGACTTGAAGGGTACGCGGCCGCGTACCTGGATGACATTGCCGTCTTCAGTCCCACCTGGGAGGACCACCTAGAGCATCTAGCACAGGTGCTCAGGCGGATCCACCGGGCAGGTTTGACCATCAAGCCGGGAAAGTGTCAGCTGGCCATGAGCGAGGTCCAGTACCTCGGTCACCGGGTAGGTGGGAGAACACTGAAGCCCGAGCCTGAGAAAGTGGAAGCCATCGCATCCTGGCCCACCCCCAGGACCAAGAAGCAGGTGATGTCCTTCTTGGGGACCGCTGGGTACTATAGGAGGTTTGTTCCATGCTATAGCAGCCTGGCAAAGCCCTTGACGGACCTCACCAAGAAGAAGCTGCCCTCTGCAGTCGATTGGACAATGGACTGCGAGACAGCCTTCCGGGCCCTAAAGGACGCCCTGTCCAGCCCGCCCGTGCTACAGGCAGCCGACTTCACGCGGCCGTTTGTAGTACAGACCGACGCCAGTGACTTCGGCCTCGGTGCGGTGCTCAGCCAGGTGGACTCTGCGAGCCAAGAGCACCCAGTCTTGTACCTGAGCAGGAAGCTGTTACCAAGGGAAGTTGCCTATTCCACGATGGAGAAGGAGTGCCTGGCCATAGTGTGGGCCCTGCAGCGTCTGCAACCCTATCTATACGGGCGCCACTTCATCGTGGAGACGGACCACAATCCCCTCAGCTGGTTGCACACCGTCTCTGGGACGAATGGGCGATTGTTGCGATGGAGCCTTGCGCTCCAGCAATACAACTTCACCATTCGCCACAAAAGGGGCCGTGACCACGGTAACGCAGACGGGCTGTCCCGACAAGGGGAGGTCGCGGACGGGCGCACGGGGGAACACCGGAGTGTGCTGCCCCCTAGCGCCCTCAAAAGGGGGGAGGTGTGAGGTAAATCCGGAGATATGACGATAAATCATGACATTCAAGTCATGTCAGGAAGCCCTCTCCTGGTGTCACCCCCCCCCCTTCCCTTCACACAACTGGTTTAGCAACAAATCCATGGCCATGTCCTGTGATATGGAAATTAGGTGGCTTCAGGACAATGGACACAGGATGACTCCCTGCCGTCACCCTGTAGTAGGAGCTGCTAGCTAGTTAGCAAGGCTATGGAAATAGCCAGACAGAACGACTCCAGTAAAAAATGGTTCATATCTCGCAAGCCATATTTCCGATAAATATGGCAACCATAAAAATGGTGTCTCCGCATGTGGACGATGCCGGCACCCCCTTTTTATGGGAACAGGACATTGGGAAATGCCCCAGGCGTGATATCAGCCAATGGGGAACTGGCAGACAGGTCATGAGTCCCCTCGTTCTGTAGCTAAATTCATAACTATCACAGTGAGAGCGTTGACGTCCGTCTACGACGCTCCCAGGCAAAGTTATGGCCAAAATCCCCTTTTCTGGATAATTCTGATCCATGCAGGGGGAGTGGCAGTGCTTCCCCGTGAGGTCACTAAGGTAGGAGGGGACCTGGATTGCCCAGGTTGATAACCCTACTTCGGCCATTTTCCAGCGTTCTTCTGCTCGGGGGCCTGGTTGGGAAAGACCTGTGAGAGAGTTCCTAGAAACCTGGTCTACAGCGCCCCCCTGTGGCCAGACGCACAAGGTAACTGATTGAACTGTGTATGCCTGTTTGTAACCCATGCTTTGATTGTAACTGTACTCTGACATAACTGTATATTCTGTAGATTCCCTATTGTATATATTGTAGTTCTAGTGTGCTTTAGGCGATTAAATTATATAATTAATCCTGGGCTGTTCTGTTATCTCGATCTTGAATCCCACGTTTGTGTGTTCGGCTAATAGTTACCGTAAATCGGTTGGTGGCAGCGAATTGTGCCAAGGATTATTGTGGGGAGGCCAGTGAGACTCGGGAAGATATTATATATTCCGGCCGCGGAGGTCGGGGGAATATATACCCTACTCTCACCGGGGACCCTTCAATAATCGGCATAAGTAGTATAGCGGCCTCCTTGCTTATTGTCGGGCAATTCCATAATTGGCCTGACTATAAGAGGGGCGCTAGAGAGCGCGTCACGTGCTCTGTCTGTCGGTCGGGAGGTATAAAGGAGGGGTGACCCCCCACTTGTTACCCCCCGATTGTGACGTACTGGTAGCCAGCGCGGGGGATTTCTGAGTGACCCCCCCGGTGGTTTGTGACACTTTTCCTTTTTTTTTTTTTGTAGAAACTAATGTTTGGGACTTGGTTGAGACCCAAGGGGCTTTGGTCCAAGGCGGATACGGCCACAGCAGCGTTTATGATGAAACCACCCGCTCCATCTATATACATGGCGGATACAAAGCCTTCACCGCAAATAAGTATCGCCTGGCCGACGACCTGTACAAGTATGAGGTGGACAACAGCATGTGGTAGGTGTGGGGCGATGGGGGTCTGCTGGGGGCGGTGGGGTCCTGCGGGAGAGGTTAGGGGTCCTGTGGGAGAGGTTGGGGGTCCTGCGGGAGAGGTTGGGGGTCCTGCGGGAGAGGTTGGGGGTCCTGCGGGAGAGGTTGGGGGTCCTGCGGGAGAGGTTGGGGGTCCTGCGGGAGAGGTTGGGGGTCCTGCGGGAGAGGTTGGGGGTCCTGCGGGAGAGGTTGGGGGTCCTGCGGGAGAGGTTGGGGGTCCTGCGGGAGAGGTTGGGGGTCCGCTGGGGTCGGTGGGGGTCTGCTGGGGTCGGTGGGGGTCTGCTGGGGTCGGTGGGGGTCTGCTGGGGTCGGTGGGGGTCTGCTGGGGTCGGTGGGGGTCTGCGGGAATGGTAGGGGTCCTGCAGGAGAGGTTGGGGTCTGTGGGGTCGGTGGGGGTCTGCTGGGGTCGGTGGGGGTCTGCGGGAATGGTAGGGGTCCTGCAGGAGAGGTTGGGGGCGATGGGGGTCTGCTGGGGGCGGTTGGGGTCTGCGGGGCTTCTTGCACTCGGTGCCTTTCACATAGAGAATAGTGCTGATTTACTGTATAATGTGTGTGATGCTGCCCTCTGGTGGTGAGAATATGCACTGCAGCAGCACAGCTGAATTTTTCTGACATCAGAATAATGTATAATGTCCCAGCAGTGAAGGGGTTATTTTCACCGTATTTTATTATTTTTGACATTTTTGCGCTTTTTTCCATAATCCAGGAGAATCCTAAAAGACAGCAAGTTCTTCCGGTACCTGCACTCGGCGGTGATCGTCAGCGGCACCATGCTGGTGTTTGGAGGGAACACTCACAACGACACGTCCATGAGCTACGGAGCCAAGTGTTTCTCCAAGGACTTCATAGCGTACGACATTGGTGAGCGCAGAAGAGCGGTGCCCAATATCACGTCACGCCTGATCGCTGTTACACCTGACACTCCGTGTTCCGGATTATTGGTTAATGTGTTGCCTTCGCTTCTTGCTAAAGCGGCTGCTCCCTGTTTTGCAATCCCTGTCCCTGTGAGCTAGAAAGACCCAGTCACACACAGCAGATTTATGGCAAGTCCCCCCGGGTGTGTGAATGGGCAGCGTTCTGCAGCATGGATCTCTACATGATGGTGCATGATGTTCTGCATCAAAGCTTCACCTATGGTTCCCCGATTGAGGCCCCCTGGTGTGGATCCAGCCTGCGGTCCCTCGGCTTAGTCCCCCTGGTTTGGATATGGCCTGCGGTCCCTCGGCTGAGTCCCCCTGGTTTGGATACGGCCTGCGGTCCCTCGGCTGAGTCCCCCTGGTCCGGATACGGCCTGCGGTCCCTCGGCTGAGTCCCCCTGGTCCGGATACGGCCTGCGGTCCCTCGGCTTAGTCCCCCTGGTTTGGATACGGCCTGCGGTCCCTCGGCTGAGTCCCCCTGGTTTGGATACGGCCTGCGGTCCCTCGGCTGAGTCCCCCTGGTTTGGATACGTCCTGCGGTCCCCCGGCTGAGTCCCCCTGGTCCGGATCCGCCCTGCGGTCCCCCGGCTGAGTCCCCCTGGTCCGGATCCGCCCTGCGGTCCCCCGGCTGAGTCCCCCTGGTCCGGATCCGCCCTGCGGTCCCCCGGCTGAGTCCCCCTGGTCCGGATCCGCCCTGCGGTCCCCCGGCTGAGTCCCCCTGGTCCGGATCCGCCCTGCGGTCCCCCGGCTGAGTCCCCCTGGTCCGGATCCGCCCTGCGGTCCCCCGGCTGAGTCCCCCTGGTCCGGATCCGCCCTGCGGTCCCCCGGCTGAGTCCCCCTGGTCCGGATCCGCCCTGCGGTCCCCCGGCTGAGTCCCCCTGGTCCGGATCCGCCCTGCGGTCCCCCGGCTGAGTCCCCCTGGTCCGGATCCGCCCTGCGGTCCCCCGGCTGAGTCCCCCTGGTCCGGATCCGCCCTGCGGTCCCCCGGCTGAGTCCCCCTGGTCCGGATCCGCCCTGCGGTCCCCCGGCTGAGTCCCCCTGGTCCGGATCCGCCCTGCGGTCCCCCGGCTGAGTCCCCCTGGTCCGGATCCGCCCTGCGGTCCCCCGGCTGAGTCCCCCTGGTCCGGATCCGCCCTGCGGTCCCCCGGCTGAGTCCCCCTGGTCCGGATCCGCCCTGCGGTCCCCCGGCTGAGTCCCCCTGGTCCGGATCCGCCCTGCGGTCCCCCGGCTGAGTCCCCCTGGTCCGGATCCGCCCTGCGGTCCCCCGGCTGAGTCCCCCTGGTCCGGATCCGCCCTGCGGTCCCCCGGCTGAGTCCCCCTGGTCCGGATCCGCCCTGCGGTCCCCCGGCTGAGTCCCCCTGGTCCGGATCCGCCCTGCGGTCCCCCGGCTGAGTCCCCCTGGTCCGGATCCGCCCTGCGGTCCCCCGGCTGAGTCCCCCTGGTCCGGATCCGCCCTGCGGTCCCCCGGCTGAGTCCCCCTGGTCCGGATCCGCCCTGCGGTCCCCCGGCTGAGTCCCCCTGGTCCGGATCCGCCCTGCGGTCCCCCGGCTGAGTCCCCCTGGTCCGGATCCGCCCTGCGGTCCCCCGGCTGAGTCCCCCTGGTCCGGATCCGCCCTGCGGTCCCCCGGCTGAGTCCCCCTGGTCCGGATCCGCCCTGCGGTCCCCCGGCTGAGTCCCCCTGGTCCGGATCCGCCCTGCGGTCCCCCGGCTGAGTCCCCCTGGTCCGGATCCGCCCTGCGGTCCCCCGGCTGAGTCCCCCTGGTCCGGATCCGCCCTGCGGTCCCCCGGCTGAGTCCCCCTGGTCCGGATCCGCCCTGCGGTCCCCCGGCTGAGTCCCCCTGGTCCGGATCCGCCCTGCGGTCCCCCGGCTGAGTCCCCCTGGTCCGGATCCGCCCTGCGGTCCCCCGGCTGAGTCCCCCTGGTCCGGATCCGCCCTGCGGTCCCCCGGCTGAGTCCCCCTGGTCCGGATCCGCCCTGCGGTCCCCCGGCTGAGTCCCCCTGGTCCGGATCCGCCCTGCGGTCCCCCGGCTGAGTCCCCCTGGTCCGGATCCGCCCTGCGGTCCCCCGGCTGAGTCCCCCTGGTCCGGATCCGCCCTGCGGTCCCCCGGCTGAGTCCCCCTGGTCCGGATCCGCCCTGCGGTCCCCCGGCTGAGTCCCCCTGGTCCGGATCCGCCCTGCGGTCCCCCGGCTGAGTCCCCCTGGTCCGGATCCGCCCTGCGGTCCCCCGGCTGAGTCCCCCTGGTCCGGATCCGCCCTGCGGTCCCCCGGCTGAGTCCCCCTGGTCCGGATCCGCCCTGCGGTCCCCCGGCTGAGTCCCCCTGGTCCGGATCCGCCCTGCGGTCCCCCGGCTGAGTCCCCCTGGTCCGGATCCGCCCTGCGGTCCCCCGGCTGAGTCCCCCTGGTCCGGATCCGCCCTGCGGTCCCCCGGCTGAGTCCCCCTGGTCCGGATCCGCCCTGCGGTCCCCCGGCTGAGTCCCCCTGGTCCGGATCCGCCCTGCGGTCCCCCGGCTGAGTCCCCCTGGTCCGGATCCGCCCTGCGGTCCCCCGGCTGAGTCCCCCTGGTCCGGATCCGCCCTGCGGTCCCCCGGCTGAGTCCCCCTGGTCCGGATCCGCCCTGCGGTCCCCCGGCTGAGTCCCCCTGGTCCGGATCCGCCCTGCGGTCCCCCGGCTGAGTCCCCCTGGTCCGGATCCGCCCTGCGGTCCCCCGGCTGAGTCCCCCTGGTCCGGATCCGCCCTGCGGTCCCCCGGCTGAGTCCCCCTGGTCCGGATCCGCCCTGCGGTCCCCCGGCTGAGTCCCCCTGGTCCGGATCCGCCCTGCGGTCCCCCGGCTGAGTCCCCCTGGTCCGGATCCGCCCTGCGGTCCCCCGGCTGAGTCCCCCTGGTCCGGATCCGCCCTGCGGTCCCCCGGCTGAGTCCCCCTGGTCCGGATCCGCCCTGCGGTCCCCCGGCTGAGTCCCCCTGGTCCGGATCCGCCCTGCGGTCCCCCGGCTGAGTCCCCCTGGTCCGGATCCGCCCTGCGGTCCCCCGGCTGAGTCCCCCTGGTCCGGATCCGCCCTGCGGTCCCCCGGCTGAGTCCCCCTGGTCCGGATCCGCCCTGCGGTCCCCCGGCTGAGTCCCCCTGGTCCGGATCCGCCCTGCGGTCCCCCGGCTGAGTCCCCCTGGTCCGGATCCGCCCTGCGGTCCCCCGGCTGAGTCCCCCTGGTCCGGATCCGCCCTGCGGTCCCCCGGCTGAGTCCCCCTGGTCCGGATCCGCCCTGCGGTCCCCCGGCTGAGTCCCCCTGGTCCGGATCCGCCCTGCGGTCCCCCGGCTGAGTCCCCCTGGTCCGGATCCGCCCTGCGGTCCCCCGGCTGAGTCCCCCTGGTCCGGATCCGCCCTGCGGTCCCCCGGCTGAGTCCCCCTGGTCCGGATCCGCCCTGCGGTCCCCCGGCTGAGTCCCCCTGGTCCGGATCCGCCCTGCGGTCCCCCGGCTGAGTCCCCCTGGTCCGGATCCGCCCTGCGGTCCCCCGGCTGAGTCCCCCTGGTCCGGATCCGCCCTGCGGTCCCCCGGCTGAGTCCCCCTGGTCCGGATCCGCCCTGCGGTCCCCCGGCTGAGTCCCCCTGGTCCGGATCCGCCCTGCGGTCCCCCGGCTGAGTCCCCCTGGTCCGGATCCGCCCTGCGGTCCCCCGGCTGAGTCCCCCTGGTCCGGATCCGCCCTGCGGTCCCCCGGCTGAGTCCCCCTGGTCCGGATCCGCCCTGCGGTCCCCCGGCTGAGTCCCCCTGGTCCGGATCCGCCCTGCGGTCCCCCGGCTGAGTCCCCCTGGTCCGGATCCGCCCTGCGGTCCCCCGGCTGAGTCCCCCTGGTCCGGATCCGCCCTGCGGTCCCCCGGCTGAGTCCCCCTGGTCCGGATCCGCCCTGCGGTCCCCCGGCTGAGTCCCCCTGGTCCGGATCCGCCCTGCGGTCCCCCGGCTGAGTCCCCCTGGTCCGGATCCGCCCTGCGGTCCCCCGGCTGAGTCCCCCTGGTCCGGATCCGCCCTGCGGTCCCCCGGCTGAGTCCCCCTGGTCCGGATCCGCCCTGCGGTCCCCCGGCTGAGTCCCCCTGGTCCGGATCCGCCCTGCGGTCCCCCGGCTGAGTCCCCCTGGTCCGGATCCGCCCTGCGGTCCCCCGGCTGAGTCCCCCTGGTCCGGATCCGCCCTGCGGTCCCCCGGCTGAGTCCCCCTGGTCCGGATCCGCCCTGCGGTCCCCCGGCTGAGTCCCCCTGGTCCGGATCCGCCCTGCGGTCCCCCGGCTGAGTCCCCCTGGTCCGGATCCGCCCTGCGGTCCCCCGGCTGAGTCCCCCTGGTCCGGATCCGCCCTGCGGTCCCCCGGCTGAGTCCCCCTGGTCCGGATCCGCCCTGCGGTCCCCCGGCTGAGTCCCCCTGGTCCGGATCCGCCCTGCGGTCCCCCGGCTGAGTCCCCCTGGTCCGGATCCGCCCTGCGGTCCCCCGGCTGAGTCCCCCTGGTCCGGATCCGGCCTGCGGTCCCCCGGCTGAGTCCCCCTGGTCCGGATCCGGCCTGCGGTCCCCCGGCTGAGTCCCCCTGGTCCGGATCCGGCCTGCGGTCCCCCGGCTGAGTCCCCCTGGTCCGGATCCGGCCTGCGGTCCCCCGGCTGAGTCCCCCTGGTCCGGATCCGGCCTGCGGTCCCCCGGCTGAGTCCCCCTGGTCCGGATCCGGCCTGCGGTCCCCCGGCTGAGTCCCCCTGGTCCGGATCCGGCCTGCGGTCCCCCGGCTGAGTCCCCCTGGTCCGGATCCGGCCTGCGGTCCCCCGGCTGAGTCACTTTGGTCCGGATCCAGGTCTGCGGTCCCCCGGCTGAGTCCCCCTGGTCCGGATCCGGCCTGCGGTCCCCCGGCTGAGTCACTTTGGTCCGGATCCAGGTCTGCGGTTCCCCGGCTGAGCCTCTGACTGGGTTTGGGCTTACTGATGAAGTTTGTCTTAGCATTTATTGGCGTAACTTTGTGTTACTGGATTATCAGGTGCTGGATTATTGGAGGGTGACTACAGGCTACTTTTTTCTCCACCCTGGATGTCTCCGGGCCGCATGGTTCTTGCTGCGTCTCCTCCCAATAATGAGGCCTCTGGATCTCTCTTATTATGAGGGTTTCGGGCAGAGGTCTCCGGAGGGGGATTTACCATTATTTGGCGTCGCACCCTGGGGGTTTTCGGCTCGTGTGGGTGCAATGATGAGTTTGGTTATGTAGCGTTGGTGTTTATTGCCTGTTAATAGGGCGCCGTGAGCAATCAATCGCTTATTAGAGACAATAGAGGCTTATTACAGGCGCCGCTTATCAGGGGAAAGCAAGAATATCAAGAGTCTAGAAAAACCGAGCTCCCGGGTCACCGCCGAAACCACCGCAGCAATTATCCGCTTCCGGCCTCTGTGGCCTCTGCACTGCTCGTGTTACGCCCCGGTCTGTGGGCCCCGGCACGGCCCGTGTGACGCCCTGGTCTGTGGGCCCCGGCACGGCCCGTGTGACGCCCCGGTCTCTGCTGCAGGCAGTTGTTAGCGGCAGGTGATCAGCAGCTTCCGGTCCCGTGCATGGCGCCACATATCTCCACTGACGTGCTGTGCCTGCAGCAGCGATGAGCAGACACTGAAGGCGGCTTCTGAGCGTGTCACTTGATAAGATTTTCTGAATTATCGGATGCTGGATTATAAGATCCTCCGTGTCCATATTATATTATAACGTTTATATGTTTTCTTTGCTTTCTGTCCAGCGTGTGACACCTGGCACGTTCTGCCTCCTCCCACTCTGGATCATGACATCAATCGCTTTGGTCACACCGCCGTCCTGAAAAACAGGTAAAAGTTTATTTTTGTTGCTGGATTGATGGCCCCTACCTCCTCCTCACCGGCCCGACTGGTGGCCCCCACCTCCTCCTCCCCGGCCAGACTGGTGGCCCCCACCTCCTCCTCCCCGGCCCGACTGGTGGCCCCCACCTCCTCCTCACCGGCCAGACTGGTGGCCCCCACCTCCTCCTCCCCGGCCAGACTGGTGGCCCCCACCTCCTCCTCACCGGCCCGACTGGTGGCCCCCACCTCCTCCTCCCCGGCCAGACTGGTGGCCCCCACCTCCTCCTCCCCGGCCCGACTGGTGGCCCCCACCTCCTCCTCCCCGGCCCGACTGGTGGCCCCCACCTCCTCCTCCCCGGCCCGACTGGTGGCCCCCACCTCCTCCTCACCGGCCAGACTGGCAGCCCCCACCTCCTCCTCCCCATCCAGACTGGTGGCCCCCACCTCCTCCTCCTCCCCGGCCAGACTGGCGGCCCCCACCTCCTCCTCCCCATCCAGACTGGTGGCCCCCACCTCCTCTTCCCCGGCCCGACTGGTGGCCCCCACCTCCTCCTCCTTGGCCGGACTGGCAGCCCCCACCTCCTCCTCCCCGGCCAGGCTGGCAGCCCCCACCTCCTCCTCCCCGGCCAGACTGGCAGCCCCCACCTCCTCCTCCCCGGCCAGACTGGCGGCCCCCACCTCCTCCTCCCCGGCCGGACTGGCGGCCCCCACCTCCTCCTCCCCGGCCGGACTGGCGGCCCCCACCTCCTCCTCCCCGGCCGGACTTTTTGTTCCACCTGAAGACTAATTCAGTTTCTTTTTTTTTCCAGCACAATGTTCGTGTTTGGCGGCTTTAACAGCCTCCTCCTCAGCGACGTCCTGATGTATACATCCAAGAGCTGCGAGGCGTTCAGCACCAGCGCGTCGTGCGTTGCGGCAGGACCCGGAGTGCGGTGCGTCTGGGACAGCGAAGTCTCTGAGTGCTTGTCCTGGGAGCAGGCCACCGAGAAGCAGCGCAACGACACCGTCCTGTCGTGTCCTGCCGTCATATGTAAGAGCTCCGCACGCGTCCACATCTGATATTTCTCTGGTTACTGAAGTATAGTTACTAACGTTCCAGAAGTTGTCTGATGACCCAATATCGTCCCCATTCAACCCCTCCGGGCCGCGGGGAGCATGTGTCCACCCATCCAGCAATGATCCCTTTCCATTGGATAAATGTCAGTTTATGTAGAGCAATGACTTATTTAAACTGATGATGTAATGTTCTGGAGGTACAGTGGATATTAAAAGTTTACACACCCCTGGTAAACAATGAGATGCCTTTGCTGTGTTGCAGCTGTTTACAGACTTTTCTCTTTGCTGTAAATACAACTAAGCAAATGTCAGGAAAATTCTCCTAGAGTACAGGATGGATTTACTATTTAACATGAGAGTAAATGTGATCAGCTAATTCTGACCACAACCACGTCCCCAATTATTTGAGGAATGAGATCCCTTTGCTGTGTTGCCAGCTGTTTATTGACTTTTCTCTTTGCTGTAAATACAAGTCAGAAAATGTCAGTAAAATCCTAGAGTAAAGGATGGTTATACTATGTAACATGAGTGTAAATGTAACTGGCTAATTCTGACCACAACCACGTCCCCAATTATTTGAGGAATGAGATCCCTTTGCTGTGTTGCAGCAGTGTACCACCTTGCTCTTTGCTGTAAATACAACTAAGTAAATGTCAGTAAAATCCTCCTAGAGTAAAGCATGGTTATACTATGTAACATGAGAGTAAATGTGATCAGCTAATTCTGAACACAACTAAATCCCCAAATATTTGAGGAAGGAAATCCCTTTGCTGTGTTGTCAGCTGTTTTCGGACCTTGCTCTTTGCTGTAAATACAAGTCAGAAAATGTCAGTAAAATCCTAGAGTAAAGGATGGTTATACTATGTAACACGAGTGTAAATGTAACAGGCTAATTCTGACCACAACCACATCCCCAATTATTCGAGGAATGAGATCCCTTTGCTGTGTTGTCAGCTGTTTACGGACCTTGCTTTTTGCTATAAATACAACAAAGAAAATGTCAGGAAAATACTAGAGTAAATAATAGTTATACTATGTAAAAAGAATGTAAATGTAACTGGCTAATTCTAACCACAACCACGTCCCCAATTATTCGAGGAATGAGATCCCTTTGCTGTGTTGTCAGCTGTTTACGGACCTTGCTCTTTGCCATAAATACAAGTAAGAAAATGCCAGTAAAATCCTCCTAGAGTAAAGGATGGTTATACTATGTAACATGAGTGTAAATGTAACTGGCTAATTCTGACCACAACCACATCCCCAATTATTCGAGGAATGAGATCCCTTTGCTGTGTTGCAGCTGTTTACAGACCTTGCTCTTTGCCATAAATACAAGTAAGAAAATGTCAGTAAAATCCTAGAGTAAATGATGGTTATACTATGTAATATAAGTATAAATATGATTCGGAATACAGCCACATCCCCAAGTATAAGAGGGTGTGAACACTTATGCAACCACATTATTTCAGCTGTTATTTTTTATTTTCCCCTCAAAATGATTTTTCAGTTTCATTCTCAATGGTGGAAAAAGTCCTGATTGATTCTTCTTGATATTTTTTTTATCTTATTTATATACACCAGGGGTGTGTAGACTTTGTATATCCACTTTGTGTGTATATCTGCACAAATTCCATTACCAATACACAAAGGGCTTTACCAGGTAAGAAGTTGGGGACGACATGGTCGGTCATTCTGCATTTATTTACCGTATGTGATGGTTTTGCCTCCTTCGCTCCCTCCTCTTACCTAAAATTCCCTCTGCCGCAGATTCGGACGGGACAGCCGCTGTGACCAGTACACGGACTGCTTAAGCTGCACGGTGAACTCCAACGGCTGCCGCTGGTGTAACGACCAATGCATGTCCCTGAATCAGAACTGCAGCCAGGTCAGTGACCCCCGGACAGGCCGGACCCCCGGGGTAATACATGCTGTGTGTACCCACTGTATGCTCTGCCCTCAGGGAGCCATCACGCCGTACGAGCCGTGCCCCAAGAGCAACTACGGCTTCTACTGCAACAGAAGACGAGCTGCAAGAGCTGCGCCATGGACCAGAACTGTCAATGGGAGCCGCGCAACCAGGAGTGCATCGGCCTGCCAGGTAATGCAGCACCACACATCGTCCATGGACGACCATTGATTTCATTGGGCATCATGCTCACGATTCCACCATTTTCCCCAGAGAACATCTGCGGAGCCAACTGGCATCTGGTGGAAAGCTCCTGCCTGAAGATCACCAACACCAAGGACACTTACGACAACTCCAAGCTGTCGTGCCGCGGCCAGAATGCCATGCTGGCGTCCCTCACCACCCCGAAGAAAGTGGAGTTTGTGGTGAAGCAGCTGCAGAACATGCAGGTACCGTCCTCTGTGCGCCACGTCCGAGGCACCACTTTCACGACTGATCGTTCATCTTCGTTCCCCAAAAATATTTTGACTCAAATTGAAATTTATTTTTCTCGCAGGCGAAGACTGAGCTCACCCCCTTGGGTCGGCCTCCGGAAGATCAACATTTCCTACTGGTGCTGGGAGGACATGTCGCCCTTCACTAACACCACCCTGCAGTGGCAGAGCGGGGAGCCGAGCGACGCCGGCTTCTGTGGCTACCTGGCTGAACCTTCACCGTCGGCCTCAAAGCTGCAACCTGCATCCACGAGATAAATGGCAGCATTTGTGAAAGGCCAGGTGATTGCTATGTGACAGACCCACTGTGACCGGCACCTGTGAATATGGACCTATTGTGACCGGCGCCCGCGCTACGGACTCATTGTGACCGACGCCTGCACTACGGACCCACTTTGACCGGCGCCCATCCTATGGACCCACTGTCACCAGCGCCCGCTCTACAGACCCATTGTGACCAGCATCCACTGAACGGACCCATTATGACCGGCGCCCGCAGTACAGACTCATTGTGACCGGCGCCCGCGCTACAGACTCATTGTGACCGGCGCCCGCGCTACAGACTCATTGTGACCGGCGCCCGCGCTACAGACTCATTGTGACCGGCGCCCGCGCTACAGACTCATTGTGACCGGCGCCCGCGCTACAGACTCATTGTGACGGCGCCCGCGCTACAGACTCATTGTGACCGGCGCCCGCCGCTATAGACTCATTGTGACCGGCGCCCATCCTACGGACCCATTGTGACCGGCGCTCACTGTACGGACCCACTGTATGGACGCATTGTGAGCGGCACCTGCTCTGCGGGACCCACTGTGACTGGCACCTGCTCTGCGGAACCCACTGTGACCGGCGCCCGCTCTACGGACGCATTATGACAGGCACCCACTGTACGGACGCATTGTGAGCAGCACCTGCTCTATGGACCTACTGTGACCGGCGCCCGCTCTATGGACCCACTGTGACTGGCGCCCGCTCTATGGACCCACTGTGACTACCGCCCATGCTACGGACCCATAGTGACCGGCGCCCGTGCTACGGACCCATAGTGACCGACGCCCATGCTACGGACCCATAGTGACCGGCGCCCGTGCTACGGACCCATAGAGACCGGCGCCAGTTGTACGGACCCATAGTGACAGGCGCCCGTGCTACAGACCCATAGTGGCAGGCGCCCATGCTACGGACCCATAGAGACCGGCGCCCGTGCTACGGACCCATAGAGACCGGCGCCCGTGCTACGGACCCATAGAGACCGGCGCCCGTGCTACGGACCCATAGAGACCGGCGCCAGCTGTACGGACCCATAGTGACAGGCGCCCGTGCTACGGACCCAAAGTGACCGGCGCCTGTGCTACGGACCCATAGTGACCGGCGCCCGTGCTACCGACCCATAGTGACCGGCGCCCGTGCTACCGACCCATAGTGACCGGCGCCCGTGCTACGGACCCATAGTGACAGGTGCCCGTGCTACGGACCCATAGTGACAGGTGCCCGTGCTACGGACCCATAGTGACAGGCGCCCGTGCTACAGACCCATAGTGACAGTCGCCCGTGCTACCGACCCATAGTGACAGGCGCCCGTGCTACCGACCCATAGTGACAGGCGCCCGTGCTACCGACCCATAGTGACAGGCGCCCGTGCTACCGACCCATAGTGACAGGCGCCCGTG
Organism: Anomaloglossus baeobatrachus; assembly: GCF_048569485.1. Classification (NCBI taxonomy): domain Eukaryota; kingdom Metazoa; phylum Chordata; class Amphibia; order Anura; family Aromobatidae; genus Anomaloglossus; species Anomaloglossus baeobatrachus. The sequence continues at coordinate 35,976,156 of NC_134353.1, forward strand.
CTACCGACCCATAGTGACAGGCGCCCGTGCTACGGACCCATTGTGACCGGCGCCCGTGCTACGGACCCATTGTAGCAACGGTGCCAGTGCCCAGGACTCACGCTTGCACAGTTTAAGGACAGTAACTGGCGTGTTTAGCACCTTCCCTCTATTAATGACATTATTACCTTCTCTTACAGCCAATCAGAGCGCCAAGCAGTGTCGCATCCCGTGTGCCTCCAGGGCGCAGTGTTCGGAGTGCACCAGCGCCAGCTCCGAGTGCATGTGGTGCAGTAACATGAAGCAGTGCGTGGACTCCAACGCCTACGTGGCTTCCTTCCCATACGGGCAGTGTATGGAGTGGTACACCATGAGCAACTGCCCACGTATGTACCGTATTGTGTTAGTCTGGACTGTTTTCTCCTATGTCCTGTGCAGAGCATGTTACTGAGGCCATTGCACATACACCCGTTGTCAAGGAGGAATTTGGGTGAAGACTGCTAATGGAGTCTTCGTTTGGGATATCCAGAGACGGTGTCGTATTAGCTGTATACCAGTGTTGATATATCAATGTATCAGACAATGAATACATAAGACATGTTCTCCTTGAGCTAGCATCACCAACTTAACTTGTGTTTGGAAGACACCCAATTATACAGAAAAGCTACTTTGGCCTTGAAATTAAACAGGGAGTTCTCCACTCCTTAATTTCTCACAGCATTATATTCTTATTACGTTTAAACAAACATACTATAGCTCAAACCACCTTCACACTGTCATTCAGGTTTACATGTCGTCTTTTATGTCCTCCGCAGCGGAGAACTGCTCCGGATACCGGACCTGTGCCCAGTGCCTGGAGCAGCCGGGATGCGGCTGGTGCACCGACCCCAGTAACACCGGGAAGGGCCAGTGCATGGAGGCCTCGTCCCGGGGACCCATGAGGATGCCAAATGCTTCCGGGATTGCAAAACCAAAGTCCGAGCCGGTCCTGGACCCCAGCCTGTGCCCGAGCGACAACCATTATAACTGGTCCTTCATCCAGTGTCCAGGTACCCAGCAGATTACAGACTGCCGCATGCTGGGACTTGTAGTCCTACCTCATTTATTGACCTGTCGCATTTGCAGCCTGCCAGTGCAACGGACACAGCAAGTGCATCAATGAGAGCGTGTGCGAGAAGTGCCAGGACCTGACCACCGGCAAGAACTGCGACACCTGCATCTCCGGCTACTACGGGGACCCCACCAACGGGGGATCCTGCCAGCGTACGTAGCCCCCCGTTTGCGAGCACCAGCGTCCTGACTGCAGAGCCGCACGGCCTCACCGCTCCCGGATAATATTTGATTATTGTTTTTTCTTTTGCAGCCTGCAAATGTAACGGGCACGCGTCCATGTGCAACACCAACAGCGGCAAGTGCTTCTGTACCACCAAGGGCATCAAAGGGGAAGAGTGCCAGCTGTGAGTACCACCCGCTGTACATGGTGATACACGCTCAGCTCTGCTACATCTGTGCTCAGTCAGCGGCACACACCAGTGTATGAGGCGCCAGTGACTGATCAGGGCTCTCTCCTCTGCCTCATCTATAGGTGCGAAGTGGAGAATCGATATCAAGGAAACCCGCTGAAAGGAACGTGTTACTGTGAGTGCGGAATATGATGGAGGATCGGGGGGTGCAGGATTAGGGAGTGCAGTGTATAGGGGGACTGTGCATAGGATCATGGCGAGGCGTAGGGGAGGGGACAGTGCATAGGATTGAGGGACGAAGAGGAGGGGGCGGGCAGTGTGTAGGATTGTGGGGGGTTGCCGGATATTGGCCGTGGCATAGGATCTGGTGCATAGTGTTGCCAGAAAGGGAGAGTTTGCAGGATCGTGGGAAGGCGCAGGGGAGCGGAGGCTGTGTAGGATCTGGGGGTGCAGGGGAGAGGAGGGTGCGTAGGATCTGGGGGTGCAGTGTGGCCAGAAGGGGGGGTAGGGTATGTAGGATCAGGGTGGGTGCAGGGGAGAGGAGGTTGTGTAGGATCTGGGGGCGCAGGGGAGAGGACGGTGCGTAGGATCTGGAGGTGCAGTGTGGCCAGAAGAGGGGTAGGGTGTGTAGGATCAGGGTGGGTGCAGGGGAGAGGAAGTTGTGTAGGATCTGGGGGTGCAGGGGAGAGGACGGTGTATAGATTCTGGTGGTGCAGTGTGGCCAGAAGGGGGGTAGGGTGTGTAGGATCAGGCTCGGTGCAGGGGAGAGGAGGTTGTGTAGGATCTGGGGGTGCAGTGTGGTTGAACATTTGCTTTCTGTCTCTGGTGGTATGACAGTGCCACCTGTAGGCCAGTACAGGGCACTGCGCACAGTGGAGTGGGATTATCGCTCTTGTATTACTGTGTTACTTGCTTTCATGCTATCGGTATTTAGCACTGTGTCGGGGTTTTCTTGTGACATTTGCCCATTGCAGCATCCTGCAGATCTTCCTACGTGCCGGCGTCCCCTGTGTCGCTCACTCTCTCCTCTCTCCCATGTGTCGCTCACTCTCTCTCCTCTCTCCCCTGTGTCGCTCACTCTCTCCTCTCTCCCCTGTGTCGCTCACTCTCTCCTCTCTCCCCTGTGTCGCTCACTCTCTCCTCTCTCCCCTATGTCGCTCACTCTCTCTCCTCTCTCCCCTGTGTCGCTCACTCTCTCCTCTCTCCCCTATGTCGCTCACTCTCTCTCCTCTCTCCCCTGTGTCGCTCACTCTCTCCTCTCTCCCCTATGTCGCTCACTCTCTCTCCTCTCTCCCCTGTGTCGCTCACTCTCTCTCCTCTCTCCCCTGTGTCGCTCACTCTCTCTCCTCTCTCCCCTGTGTCGCTCACTCTCTCTCCTCTCTCCCCTGTGTCGCTCACTCTCTCTCCTCTCTCCCCTGTGTCGCTCACTCTCTCTCCTCTCTCCCCTGTGTCGCTCACTCTCTCTCCTCTCTCCCCTGTGTCGCTCACTCTCTCCTCTCTCTCCCCTGTGTCGCTCACTCTCTCCTCTCTCTCCCCTGTGTCGCTCACTCTCTCCTCTCCCTCCCCTGTGTCGCTCACTCTCTCCTCTCTCCCCTGTGTCGCTCACTCTCTCTCGCCTCTCTCTCCCCTGTGTCGCTCACTCTCTCGCCCCTCTCTCCCCTGTGTCGCTCACTCTCTCCTCTCTCCCCTGTGTCGCTAACTCTCTCCTCTCTCCCCTGTGTCGCTCACTCTCTCCTCTCTCCCCTGTGTCGCTAACTCTCTCCTCTCTCCCCTGTGTCGCTAACTCTCTCCTCTCTCCCCTGTGTCGCTAACTCTCTCCTCTCTCCCCTGTGTCGCTCACTCTCTCCTCTCTCCCCTGTGTCGCTAACTCTCTCCTCTCTCCCCTGTGTCGCTAACTCTCTCCTCTCTCCCCTGTGTCGCTCACTCTCTCCTCTCTCCCCTGTGTCGCTCACTCTCTCCTCTCTCCCCTGTGTCGCTAACTCTCTCCTCTCTCCCCTGTGTCGCTCACTCTCTCCTCTCTCGCCTGTGTCGCTCACTCTCTCCTGTGTCGCTCACTCTCTCCTCTCTCTCCTGTGTCGCTCTCTCTCCTCTCTCCTGTGTCGCTCTCTCCTCTCTCCTGTGTCGCTCGCTCCCTCTCCTCTCTCACTCTCCCCTGTCGCTCGCTCTCTCTCTCCCCTGTCGCGCTCTCTCTCTCTCTCTCTCTCCTCACTCTCTCTCTCTCTCTCTCCCCTGTGTCGCTCACTCTCTCTTCTCTCTCTCTCTCTCTCTCTCTCTCTCTCCTCACTCTCTCTCTCTCTCTCGCCTCTCTCTCCCCTGTGTCGCTCACTTTCTCTCTCTCTCCCCTCTGTCGCTCACTTTCTCTCTCTCCCCTGTGTCGCTCACTTTCTCTCTCTCTCTCCCCTGTGTCACTCACTCTCTCCTCTCTCTCCCCTGTGTCGCTCACTCTCTCCTCTCTCTCCCCTGTGTCGCTCACTCTCTCCTCTCTCTCCCCTGTGTCGCTCACTCTCGCCTCTCTCTCCCCTGTGTCGCTCACTCTCTCCTCTCTCTCCCCTGTGTCGCTCACTCTCTCCTCTCTCTCCCCTGTGTCGCTCACTCTCTCCTCTCTCTCCCCTGTGTCGCTCACTCTCTCCTCTCTCTCCCCTGTGTCGCTCACTTCCTCTCTCCCCTGTGTCGCTCACTCTCTCTCGCCTCTCTCTCCCCTGTGTCGCTCACTCTCTCGCCCCTCTCTCCCCTGTGTCGCTCACTCTCTCGCCTCTCTCCC